>NC_137330.1:5058497-5240349 GCF_965287045.1 Carcharhinus amblyrhynchos
TCCAAGTAAATTAACTGTAAGAAAGAGGAGGGGAACATTTAGAGAATTAAATATCACATATTCTACTTGTCTGAAATTGACTATAAGGAGCCGATTTCAGAGCAAAATGGTAAGCAGTGGAGAGGGGTGTTGTGGTGCAAGGCATGTAAGTGTTAGCCTTTGCTCCATACCTAATACCAGACGACAATAAGAAATCAGAAGAATGGGAGGACTTTCGGCTGTGCAACCTTGCTCCACCATTGAATGGACTAATGGTCGATCCGACCTTCCTCACGTCCACTTTGCTGTCCTTTCTACTTAACCGTTAATTCTCTTACTGATCAAAAATCCATCTATCTCAACCATAAATATGCGCAGGGACTCTATCCCCACATCGCCTTAAGACATGAGTTCCAAAGACTTTTGGGCCTCAGGGAGAATATATTGCTCCTCACCTTAGTACTAAATTGGCGCCACTTTATTCTGAGACTCTGCCTTCTGGTCCTAGAATCTCCTATGTGTGGAAACATCCCCTCAGCATTTACTTTGTCAAGCCCCTTAAGAATCAAATGTGTTTCAATGCCATTACCTCTCATTCTTCTGAGTTTGAATGATAGAGTTCCAACCTGGTGAGCCTTTCCCCATAAAACAAACCCAGAAAATTGAGGATTATCCAAATGAACCTTCCCAGAGTCACCTTGAATCAGATAATATGTAGACTTAAATGAGGTGCCAAAACTGCTCACGATTGTATAGATATAGCCTTCCCTGCCCATTGAACAATTTCAGCAAGTTATCACTTCTCATAACTCAGCCTTCTTGAAATTAGGGCCAGTATTTCATTAGCCATCCTGATTAGATGCTAAGCCTGTGTACTACCTTGTTGTGTTTCGTGCATAAGGCCTACCAAATTCCTTGTTGTTTCCACTTTATGCATTTTTTTCATTTTAATTAATACAGGGTTATTTTGTTTCCTTTTGAAAAATCGACACTTTGCACTCGATCAAATTTCACTGCAATTGCCACTGCTTTGCCCACTTCATTAAATGACTTTTTTTTTTGTTTTGTGTACTGTGTATATCCCATTTTCCAGTTGCCTGCCAATATGTTTTCTGTCGCTGCAAATTTGGAAACAGTACAGTTGTATCCTTCCTGCAAGTCATTAATATGTATCACAAACAGCTATCCTAGCGGAATCTCGTTTGTCACCAATTGAAAAAAAAACTTATGTCTCCACCCACAGCTCCCTGCCCAATTGGTCAGTTCTTTATCGATGCCAATATAAAAATGCTAACATCATGGGTTCTTATGACTCCAACTTTTGCGAGACACCTTTTCGAACGTCGTCTGGAAATCCAAATGCAGCACAAGTCCAGGTTCCCGTTGAAGACTCTGGTTAATACTTCTTCGTTAATGACTAATCAATTTGGCAGACGGGATTTCCCTTCTACGAAGCCAAGCTCATTCTGACTGATTAATTTGTGATTTTCCAAATATGCTGCGGTTACCTCTATAATAATTAATTACAACATTTTTTCAAATAGCGTATGTTAGCTAATCGGCTAATAGTCGTACGCTTTTTGCCCTACTCCATTTTTCATTGGGATGTCACATTCGCAGTTTTCCAAACCTCTGGTACTTTTCTAGTTCCAGGATTTCGGGGAAATTAAAACCAATGTATCCATTATCTCCGTGTCCATTTATTTAGGATCTAGGATGGAAGCCATCAGGGCGAATAAACAAATGTGCATTTAGTCCCATTAGTTTGTGTGCTATGGACACAGTAGAGAGAAGACTGAAAAAGAAATCTGTTATTATAGAATCAGTAGGAGAGAACGTATTTGTATATATTATAAGGCATTGATAACCGGACACTTTGAAAATAATGATATGGTTTGACAGGGTCAACATGACGATGGAAAGGAAACCATTTTTGACAAACACATTGGGGTTTCTGAGCACATTATTTGAGAATATATGAAATTAAAATAGTGGACGTGGAAGATTTTACATTCTTTGAATGAGGTCCTGGAATGGATTGTAACAAGAGACTTTAGTACATGGGATTGGAGAATATATGCTCCAATTAATTGTGAATTGGTTAACAAACGAAAAACAGAGATCAGGAATAAAGGTTTTATTCTCGTACTGTAGTCTCTTCATACTGAGCTATAGCAAAGATCAGCGTTTCAACCACAGCTGATGATAATCTACATGGGTGACTTGAATGTGTGAATCAGATCTGCTGACGGAAGAGAGCTCGGCAGGACTGTCAAATGTGCCAAGATGTTTGTGGAAAATCAGAGCAATTTGAACAGGCGAAGTGAGTGGAAGGAAACTCGGCTGAGTTTCTACTGTGTTAACACTTCGTAGAAAATAATCAGAAACCGTGCCTGAATACTGAGAGGTTGGAAAGGGTTATTTCTTTCACTGACATTAGTGAACAAACAGATTTGGGCGCCATGGTACATGATCCACTAAAAGTGAAATTTGCAGTTGCAGCAAACAATTAAACGTTTATTAAGTTGGTATTTCTTGTAAGAGGAGTACAATTGAAAAAAAAGAGATATTTCTTCAATTGATTGAAGTTTATGTGAGGCCGCAAGCGTCGCTTTTTTTAAAAGCTTTTGTATCCTGATCGAAAGATGGCTGCACTTGATATTGAGTGAATGCCATCGGGATACACCAGCTTGATTGGTCGAAATGCCGATTAGGAACTTTTGAGGAAACTGCGACATTGTTACTTGCTGCATCTGCGATTGAGGTTTACATCTCCTTGCAACTTTTGGCCTCGATGGGATAAATTTTGGTCGGATCTTTCATCCGACAGTTAAGCAGATGAACCAGGACATCCCTCCATCTAGACAGAGGGCATTTGGCCAATCGAGTCTGCACTAAACCTCTGACAGGATTTTACAAAGCCCCCAATTCCATCCCCGTCCACCCCCCTGGCCCATCCCCATATCGGCACGGAACGAAGGAAGGAGGTAAATAAAAGAGATAAAGAGGAGTTTGGACACTCAGAAGGTGGTGAATATTTTGAATTCTGTACAAAGTGATCATGGAAGTTCAATCACTGCACATTTTCGATTTAGAAACAGAAATGATGATGTGTATAATGACTTAAATATCATAGAATACCGACAGTGCAGAAGGAGGCCATTCTCTACATCGAGTCTACACCGACCACAATCTCACCCTGGCATATCTCCATAACCACAAGCATTTACCCTATCTTGTCCCCTGGCACTAAGGGACAATTTAGCATGGCCAGTGCAACTAACCCCCACACCTGAGGACTGTGGGAGGAAAAGGGAGCACCCAGAGGAAATCCACACAGCCATAGCGTGAATGTGGAGACACCACACAGGCTGTGACCTAAGTCGGGAATCAAACCCGGATCCGTGGCACTGTGGGACTGCAGTGTTAACCATTCTGTCACCATGCCATCGCAAGAGTTGATGATGAGAGCGCTGGAAGAATAAAAAAAGGTAAATGATCAACCACCATCGGTTTACATTGCGAGCTGATCTTGTGTGATCAAATGCACGACCCTTTTCCTAACTCTTATTAGCTTAAACATCACACACTAAGGGAAATGACCCATTGCCAAGTACAGGTTACCATACTGCTATAATTTACCAAGAATCAGACTCCCCCAGGGGCCAAAACACCTGCCAGAATCTGGATTCCCACTAAAGGATGAGAAACCCTGAGATTTGACGCTGAAGCTCGGCTTTGATTATCTCTCTTTCAGACTTGAAACATGAACACTGCTATTCTCCCCACAGAGGCTGCCCGAACTGCCTACGCTCTGGAGAATTTTTTGATTCTTTGGCATCAAAGTTAGATCCCATCAGGATCCAGGGCAAGTCTTTGGGTCAGACCAACCTCACGTCCAAACACCCTGAGGATTAGACCTTTTCCTAGCCCGCACTCATGATCAGATCTCAGAAGGATGTACGTAATTTTCAAGTATAAATTCAAATACTGCCAGGTACTCCCAGTAATACGTTGTCTTTTTTTAATTCGTAATGTATTATTTTTGCCCGAGTCCTGTGTCTTTGAAGCATAACAACCTCAATGCAATGGTCAGTTTATCTCGTTACAAAGGATGGCATGATACCAAATTTCTTAATTACTTGCTGTACCTGCACACAAATATGATTTGGCTGATGCAGAAGAACAACTAGATCACCATGCAACGCAAAAGGTTGTAGCCGACCTGCATTTAATTACTATTGCCCAGCTTTACAATTACTGCATCTCGATGACCTCCCTTTTACCCACTCCATCAACAATTCCAACGAATTGTTGAAGCTTGAAACTGCATCACAACATCATGCTGACTCTGTCTAATGATCTTGAATTTTGTCTCAATGCATATCTTTAACCGCCTTAATAATCAATTATACACTTTCTCAAAGAAAGACACTCGATTAATTTCTCTGTTTGGCCTCCCGGACTTCTTACATGGAGCAGTCAGCAGCCAAACCAAAAGTAAGATCGCATTCGTCAAGTTTCTCGAATTACTTGCATTACAGTCAGGCATTTTAGATCAGCTAATCCGACTGATATCCAGAATTTTGATATTCTAAATGATTTATGTCAATTACAACACAAATGAATCATTCCAACTGGAATGGACAGCAAGGTCACAACAACAACGACGACAACAACAAAGAAATATGGAGTAGAGGGAAAAGAGATTTGCTAACATAAGGAAAAGTTGGGAAGTTGCGCAAATAGGAACACTGGTATCTGTGTTCTTCATCGGTTATTAAAGGTTAAGAAATTGGGAAAGAAGAATACAAAAAAAATACAGACAAATTCAAATTGTGAGAGCCGTCTACCCCAAAGAAAAACAAAACAAATTACCTGATCGCAATGATAGGAATTAATAAACATCTATAATGCATGTTTCACTGGTAAATTTTAATCACTTACAGTAAAGATTAGCTGCTAGATTATATATAGGTCTTTGTCGCAGGTGAACAGAAAAAACAGAAGTATCGAGACTTTTCTCTTGACAAACTCATCACTAAACGTTTGTCAAACAAAAGCAAAACTTCTAGTTGTATCTCATTTCCTTCCGTGAAACACATAGGCATTCAATGTAGTCATATAGTTTCCTTTAAAAAAAACAATCATCAGAAGAAATGTTATTGAAATAAAATTGACTGGTAAGATTTCTGTCAGTGGCCTGCACTCAAGGTAACTCAGCACAAAGATCCTCTTAGTATTAACTGAATATTGTGTTCATGCAT
Organism: Carcharhinus amblyrhynchos; assembly: GCF_965287045.1. NCBI lineage: Eukaryota > Metazoa > Chordata > Chondrichthyes > Carcharhiniformes > Carcharhinidae > Carcharhinus > Carcharhinus amblyrhynchos. The sequence goes on from NC_137330.1 coordinate 5,063,744, forward strand.
CCGCTGCCTTCAGTGCCCCCCCCCCACCCCCCCAAAGTGACCCACACTCTGTACAATATTACATTGACAGATAGCCCCACTTTTACACAGAATAATTAGTGACTTGCACACCTTAAATACATATAATCTCAGATACTCCCAATAATACGAAGTGACATGGAATCGGTAGTGCATACTGTTTCATGACACACACTTCGCCCAATTCTATTTTGACTTTAATATACTGGCTTTGCAGTGAGGAATTCCAGTTTGGATGATCATCTGGAGTCATTGTGAATTTGCCATCCCTCCCCTGAATATCTTCCTTGGGACAGTTTGCATTGGTTGCACTCTGATAGGGTATCACACGATAGTACACAAAATGCAGCAACATGATCATCCTGAGAGCTTGCAACTTACAATTAGTTTCATTACCAATTGATAAAATCAACTCAAAGGGAGAATTCAAGAAATGTGCACTAAACAAAGAATATCTTTGCTTTTGTGCCTGTGTCATGGTTGTCAATTACAAACACCGTGTAACAAAATAATTCACAAAGTGAAATCAGAATGTGTCTCACAAACATATTTATAGAGCTGCAGTCTTTACCTACCAGGAACACCAATAATGGCAAGAGACACGTAGTATATTTTAGCAACCACATGGTACGTTTCCAGCATTTTCAGTATGAGGAGATCTGGCAGCTTGCGTTGCGTTATCGCTCTGTATTAAAGTCTGATGTGATATATTCCAAAAGTCATTATTTATATGTTATGGGATTACCCCAGGGATATTGAAGTTGAAATATTATTCAGCTTGGTTTACTTGATTAATTGGACAAATAGATTGCGAAATTGAATTGAGAGCTAGAATATGTCTTTTGTGATCAATTTATCAATATCCAAAAAAGGGGCAATTCCTTGCATTACTTATATTAGTTAACAAATAAAATCAGAAGCTGTATTCGCAAAGCAAATAATGTCGTCCACTCAAATACCATCAGTTGTCTGGATCCACATAGACACATTGTCAGTACAATCCGTTTGAGTCGCTTGCTGCATTGGACGACTAAGAAGTTATGGAAAACTTTGTTTAAGTAACCAACGTTCCAATTAAGGTTAACAGAAACTTTATTCCCATCTTCAGTTCTTCTCTGATCTTACTTTGAGTCACAGCGTAAATAAACATGTTTGTAGACGAACTGAGAAGTCTCAACATATTCCCTGCGCTCTAAGTCATTTTCAGAAGGTGGGCCCAACTCGGGACATTGTCGGAGTTGGAAGTATTCATATAGAATAGCATGATCACTTCTGTCAGCCACAATAAAATAAAGCTCTCAGACATACAGAAAAGTAAAATCATAGACTGCTTCCGACTTTCCATTTCTGGATCTTCATGTTTCTCAGCATTGCCTTGAGGGGCAGAGTTTCCTCCGGGCTTTATTGGACACTAAAGCACACCTGGCGGCCAGAAAATGAGGCAACACGATCAGAAAGAAAGGCAGCAGTGGGGTTGAGATACCCGATGAATGCCAGCCATCCTGGACTCTTCCATTTTCACACAACCAAAAGGCATACATAATTCATAAGATACAAATGCAAAGTAATAGGGGATGTTAGTTAATAAACTCAGCATATGCAAGCTTCCTATCACCATCCTCGCAGTTTTCAATGTGGAAAATTTGATTTTAAACTGCTGGCAACAAATGGAAATAATGCGATCAAAAGTGGAAGTGACTGTTAACCAGGCAGAACAGTCAAGGCTTATAAATATCATCACTTTCTGAAATATACAAGAGACAATGTGAGGCATGAAGCTGTAAGTTGCATGAAGATGAAGCTTATCACTACACTGAAGAAGATGACCAGTAGATCCGTTGTTGCTGTCGCTATTAGATAGCTGATGATACATCTAGTGAGCCCATATCTTCCTCGGCAAAGAATGATAATCATCAATTAATTGCCTTTGGAGGAAAAACATAAAGAAACTGAAGTGTCGATTTTCTTCTAAGCATTTCAAAATTTACCAGAATTTAGATTTGGTTAAATGGTGAAGGAGGTGAGAGCCTATCTGATAGTAGTGGATCTCCCATCGTCCACTCCTTTCGAATTTGTTCCACTTTTGAATGAAGAATTAAAAGATGCGTTTGAATCCGAGCAGCATTGAGCAGTGATTGTATAGTCCATCCCTCACTGGAACCGCAAACCAACGTTAATAAATTCAGAAAGAAAAGGACCAGAAGTAGGAAGGAAGAATTACAAGGCAAAACTAAACCTTTGTTCAATTATACGGTCTGAAAACATTGCAAAAACTACGAAAATTACACAATGTTTCTTAACTGGCACAGCTCTTTGATGTTACTTTTTGAGATTTTTAGATTAAAAGATCAATCGATGTGAAATTGATGAATAACCATTTTAAGATATAAATCACTCTTTGTTTCCTTAATTTGTTCTCTCAAATGTAATTATACTGTGTTCCAGTGTGAGATCTTACTCAGCGTTAAAATTTCAAGCTCAGTTAACTGATCCCCTGCCTTAGTCTGATAAACCATCCCATGATCTTGGAAAATTAGTCACATGAAGGACCAGCGTTACGTTGTTATCTGGAATTATATGATGGATTCTGAGTTTTCAATCACTTAATCAAATGTAGCAGTTCATGACATGCCCCACTCCTATTCAAATAGAATCACTGATATTAAAACAAATAGTGACAAATGGATGGCTGTCAGTCCTGCGAGCGATGGTAAAGGCAGTTGCATCAACCAATTTAATCGAAATTAAACATAACTTACATAGTGTTCTACACTTGTCTTAGTTCTCGTTTATCTGACAAATACATGTATTTTTCCGAATAGATCCACCTCGTTCTAATATCTATTTGATTCAGCGTTTTGTTACAAATCTGGTGATTCAAGGATGTTTAGAATACAGAGTTTAATAATCGAGGTTATTTCTTGTTGTAAACGGGATGCTTCTGATTCCGTCTAATATATTTTACTGATTTTTTTTTAGTTCGTTGCGGAAGTGACCTCGTACATCATATTCCAGGGAGTTTTCCTCCCAGTCACTCTAGTGTCTACCTGCAAAGCCGAACTATTTCAGTCAGCGAATAATGAAAAAAAGTCAATTTCAATAGAATACAATACGCTCTGAAAAAATATATTTCCATTGGAGAGAAAGGTCAACAATAGCAAATAACATGGAGAATGCATCGTTAGCAGTCCAACAGTTGCAGCATAGCATTCTTAAAACCAACTTAGATTGAATAACAAAATTATATTGACATAGCAAGAATTTCCATGGGTGCTCTAATGCGATAGAAAATAGGCTGAGTTTTGTAAAGCATCATTATCCTCTCAGTGGCTAATATTGTCACGCTATCTATGAAATTCAGTAGACGATTCCTGTTGGAAATAAAGGATACGCTTTAACTCTGGCTTTCCAATATTCTAAAGCAGCATATCTTTATACCTCATGGAATCACGTTGTGTTGATAAAGCTTGCCCCAGGGGAATTATTAGTTGCAATCATTTGAACAAACTGGTTGCAGAACTGTTGGCGACTCTAACAATCCTTTGAATTCCTCTCCAGATTATCTGGGTCCAAGATAACGCAATTTAAGATTCTCAGCTTCATCTATCTTGGCTGTTCTGTAATAGTTTTGAAAAATATGGAAGTAAACACCTTAATTTACACTCTTCAGTTGAACAATATCATTTTAGCAGTTCACATATTCTGCTATTATTCTCAAATCGAACACATTCTGTATAATTTACTACATGATTTAAACAACTCAAACTTGTTATGTTTGAAATGAAAGATCGGGTTTAGGCTACAGCGGGTTGCAGTTAGACACTTACTTACAATACTTAAACAGCATTGCGCCAACAGAGCTTATACAAATATCTGTTGTAATCTCAGTGGTCACAGTTAACTGCTCAGGAGATACCTCAAATTGTCAACTAAGTCTAACAATGAGGAAATCAAGTATTTTCAGCAATTCCAGTTGTTTCTATTGGAACGGATGAGCCGATGAAACTGGGGGAGCGAAACAAACTGTTTAGCTGGCATCATTATTGAACACGTTTATCCAGCAGGAATGTAACATTAAGGTGAAATGGTTGAAATTATTGATACTGGCAGGGCATGAAATAACAAAAAACTGACTTGAAGAAACGAAGCAACATAATTAGAAATGTTCCAAAAGTGGAGTGTGGATTGAGTAGTCTGCAAATGTGCAAAGTATCAACATACATGTTGGTGTCAGTTAATTTTAATAAGAATGGAAAGATGTGGTACCTTAGATTAGAACCCAGTGTTGCTGAAATATGACATTTTCAAATACTTCATATCCCTCACTGTCGTGTTTTGAGGAGAAATATTTAGGATACAAAGATGATGGGATATGTTTTCGTCAATAGGTAGATCCAGCATTCAGTTAGAAACAGAAGTTCTCCAGAATGTTTGCTGAGAAAATGTAAATGGGTATCTTTAAATAATAGGATCGCCAAATCTCTCTCTTTTTCTCTGCCTCTCTCTCTCTCTCTCTCTCTGTGTCCCCGACCCCCTCCAGTCCCGGCCCCTGCCCCGCCCTCCCCCCCCCCCCACCCCGCCACCCCGCTTCCTCTGCAAGAAGAAAGATGTTGCAGAGTTTTGATTACATCCAGACACTTGCATGAGCCCTTTGTAACAATGAGGTGAATAATGTTTTGGTAATTGCACCATAACTTTTGGACAAGTAGCCAATACAGCCAGAGCTGGGTTTTCCTTTCAGATGATGTGGTGTTGGACTTGGGTGAACACAGTAAGAGGTTTCATATCACCAGGTTAGAGACAAACAGGTGCATGTGGAATCACAAGCTTTCAGAGCGCTGCTCTTTCATCAGGTGAGTGGAGAGTTCCGTTCACAAACAGAGCATAATAGACAAAGTTTAAACTCCAAGATGATGGTCAGAATGCGAGCCTTTACAGATAATTAAGTCTTTACAGATGCAGGTAATGCGAGTGGAGAGTGGTTAAGGTAGGGTGAATTGCCTCAAGCCAGGATGGTTAGCAGTATTTTGCAAGCCCAGGCCAAATGGTGCGGTTTGCACATGAACTCAAGATCTCGGTTGAAGCTGTCGTCATGTGCGAAACCGAGTTTCTGATCACATTCTAAGTTGTTGTCTTGAAGGTTGCCTGGAAGAAAACTTACTGGAGATGCCAATTTGAGATCGTAATTTGGATTGGTGCAGACTATTCAATGTTTTCATCCACTGTGGAAAGTGGGCTTTCTGAATAAATAACTCTAATACTGAAATGCTTTTCCTGGATGCCATGCAATTTTTATTCAACAATGAATGACAGAACAGTAGGAAATGCTGCTTTACAACAAACCAATATCTTTTTTTTCTTCACAAAATATTAAATTTGGTGTGTCCTCAACAAATGGTGCTGGATTCTGGAATGTGACAGGCTGTAAAACAACTCTTTGCACTGGAAGATGAATAAGTTTTGTGGAAGCTGAATTGCACCTTTCACCAAGTTGTCGATCCTTCAGCAGTTGTTGATGTTTCTATTGCAGTGTGTTGTGGAGTCCACCCGTGAAGCACAGACAGCATCACCAAACTGCTCTGAGAGAACCTGAAAATAGACCTATTCCTCACTTTCTAGCTGCTTTATGCAAGGCACTTTGAAGAAGTGGTGGTTGTGAGTTTTCATACACAAAGGTTCCTCAAACACCAAGTGCGCAAACCACAGATAACAGGGAGTTATGTTGCCATAGGCCAAACACACCCAGGGTATTTGTAGAAGTGATGAGGTGCAAGTAAATTTGTCTCTTCAGTAGAACATCTGAAGTGAGGAGAGCAGAGACATCACGGTTAACCAAAGAGAAAACCTGAGCTGCACTATCACACCAAGCCCATTAATTTTAGTTGCAGAAGTACATAGTCAGGTGAATATACATGCCCACCACCTCACCTCCCCACACCGCCCCCCCCAGACTAAATTTTGACATTAAGCAGCCCACTGGCTGCCGAAACACAAGTTGGATATAAAGAATATAATAGTTTTGTAATCCACCTCGACAGTCTGCAATCCATTGCCTACAAAACATTCCAACGTTCAGTTCAATACAATGTCGTTTACAAGGTTAAATTCTCTCTACCGTGTTCCATCAAATATCCCAAGTGCAGGTCTGGTACAGGCTGAGATGCAGAAAATCTCCTTACACACTGCCTCATCAATAAACTCCAGTGCAGGTGTACCACAGGGTGAGATGCGGAGTCAATATCCCTCTGCACTATCCCATCAATGAACCCCAGTGCAGCTGTACCAGAGAGTAAAATAGACAGGAAATCTCAATCTATACTATCCCATCAAGAAGCCTATTGAAGGTATGCAACAAAGATGCACATGCATATTCCTCTACACTTTCCTATCAAGGTCTCCTGTACAGATGTAGCATGGGGTGAAATGCACAGGGAATTTTCTCTATATTGTCCTATCTAGAACTCCAATGCAGTTTTAGCACAAGGGGGGGCACACAAAAAATCTACACTGACCCTTGAAGAATTCAAGCAATGGTGTAGCACACAGTGACATTAACTGTAGACATTTCCACCGACAAGTCGAGTGTATGTGTACCACAATATTAAAAACAGTTCTGAGCTCCCTGTATATTGCCTGTAAACATTCGCTTACGGATGACACTCAGTTCGAGGACAGTTACGATGTGCCAATATTGTCCCTTTGAAACACACACGGGGCAGGTAAGGCATGGAGTTTCATGCAAACTAATGGACAGTTTGCAATGTTCCATTTACAGTTCACACTGCAAAAAGCATTGTTCTGCATTGATCCACAATCTGAGCCTTTTTTTCTGAGTGTAACATGAGGACACTGTAAATTAGGATTCATATTAATATTTCCAACGTTAGGGACTGCACGGTGCAACGTGCAATTTTTTGTCTGAACTGCCATTCCAAAACCACCCATTACAATGCCATATGTCTTCTGTATGAAGCACGTTTCCTTCCGATACTGTAAGGTCAATGTTGCCAAGACAGCTTCACTTAAATTGTCACGTGCCACTTGTGCTATCCGAATGCAGATCTTCCATTTCATCTGTTGGCATGGTGTGCAAGGTGATCAGTACTGCCTAAACCTCAGACAATACAACATCCACAAAGCCAGTGTCTCCATCTAAAGATGAAATTTTGTTCAACCAGCAGCTGCTTGGAAAACATCAAAGGGTCAGTGTAGCCCTCAGATAGAGTAGCTAGACTTCTCCGATGAAATCTGATGTATACAATTACAACAGATCAAATATAGTTCTTTCTTATCAACGAATCTTGTCTTTCACTAGCTTTAAACTAATCATCTTTCACATGCATACTTCAACAATGATGCCTATTACAAATCTCAGTCAACTGCATCTCACCGTCTGATATAATGACATTTAATTGTCTGGAAAATCTGGAAGCTAACTCCTGTCTTGGCTGGCCAGACTTCTTGTGTTGCCTAGTGCCATCAGGCGCTAGCCCGAATTGCAAATGAACGTTCCTGTGGGTTCCCTTAAATGTCGCTGTTGATTCAAATTAACACATGACTCCACGTCTGGGCATGTATCTATCATGTCTGGACAGTGAATAAACTTTATTCATGAAATGTGATTTAGTGTTTTGACTGTTCCCTACATCCAAAACTTTACTGATAAATCTGGTTTATTCTCAAGATTTAAACACTCTTTTGCAATATGACTTCACTCTAATGCCTTTTACCATGATATGTTGTAGTAAACTGCCGTCGGCTAAAATGAACCAGAAATCTTAAAAACACCTCAATACATCGAAAATATCACTATATGCGTTTTACAATCGCAATCACTTATTTAGATCTCTCACTGCACTGTCAAGTGTGTAACTTGTTCACTTGTTAGCTAAAAAAGAATTGTTTTCAATACTGTTTAACGTAATGTTGGTAATTTTATCAATGCCTTAATGTCTAATGTTTAAAAATCTTAATAACTCATTAGGGTTCCCCTTCCAACACCCTGTTCAAATAGATTGTGTAATACTCCTTCAGCTCTTTGTAAAACACGTTAGACACTTTAGAATTTTAATGAAATAATTGCGCACAGTTTCTTCTTTATGTTTAGAATGCCTAGGTAAAGTAAATAAATTAAATTTGCTGAAGATTGCTATTGGTGTCACGTGGGAAAAGAAATGTATACTGCAGAAATGAGTATCCCTCACAAATTGTTATTGTTTGCAATATTCTAACAAGGAGATGACCCTGCCCCACACAAGATCAGTCAATCTGCATGTCAGCGTTAAACAATAGAAATTAAATTTCCAGAGATGCTGACGTCTTCACGCAGTGAGTGAAAATAATAACAATTGGTAGGGATTGTCTTGTTGCTTTCCCTTCAGAATTTGTTTGTGGTATTTGTTAAAGGACATTCTGTGATCGTATTCATCTTAATCAAAAATAATCTAAATCGGTTCCTCCGACTGTAAGGATAAGAGAGACATCAGTATTGAGTTTTCAAGCTGAATAACATTAGTTAGTCAATGAGCGGAAGCATTAAAACTTTTCAGTCCAAGTTATTTTTATACGGCAACATGTTTCATACGCAGCTATGCTTTTTATTTGAATTGCAGTTGGATATTTGGATGATAAGACTGGATTGGTCTGTAAGAACGATGTGAAATGGGAATCTGATTAATTCGTACATTTCTTATTACGTCAATGATCAACATTCTAGTTTCATTCTACAGAATTCCTGTCCTCTTTCCTGAGTGGGGATCAGCTCTCACATATAGAACCGACTGCTAATAATTGGCCAAACACAATGCAACATCCGTGATGAAGAAATCAAATATTGATACAGGTAGTTCCGATATTTTGCATCATGTATCCACCGCCGCAAACTTTAATTAATCTGAAATAGATGATCTGTCCATTAATTATTTAAAGCAATTGCGTTCGTGGAGGAACAGACGGACGTTGTGTATTTAAATATCAGACTGCTCCTAACCTCCGATCAGAAATATGTCAGGAACTGTCAAATATTATCATATTTTTCAGACAAAACTCTGAGAGTCATCCACTTTGGAAATGTTGGGTCTATTCTGTCTCCACAGATTATGTCGGACCTGCTGAGATTTTCGAACAGTTTCTGTCTGTATAAAGCTCTGCTGCTGTTGCCTACATGTTTAAGTGAGGTGTGCTGTGGTGGTTGTAGGTTCCAATTACTCTGTTCACTTTGCTTGCTATTCTTTTGACGTAACCATAAGGCCCCTAATTTACTTAATTAAAACGATATGTTCGCCGATCTTTCAAAAACATAATTGTTGTTCCAATTAAACTGACATTTTCATTGACAGTTTAACTGATTACCCTCAGCTGAAGTTTTGAGGGATTGTATTATGGCAACATGAAGTAGCTGTGATACTGATGGTTTTGCCCATTGGAAATAATGTTTGCTGCGGCCATTTCTATACTTGTTTCCTTCATTCTAGTTAGCTGTCTATTCTAAATGTTATGACCATTAAACTATAAATTTCTGAGGTATTTTCAACGATATTTTCTTAATTGATTTTACTTTCATCTCCATTTTGAATTCAATGTGAGTCCATATGTGTGAAAGCTCTCCTTGGGGAAAGTTCTGTCATTCCACCAGTGCCATTGGTGAAACACCAAATTAGTTTCCTAAAGTCTCCTTAAGCATCTGCATAATCTGCATAAATGCTATGTACATTCTGAAAAGAGGTTAATGAAGTAAATCACAGAGTCAGAGAGTCGTAGAATCATAGGGGTTTACAGCATGGAAAAAAGACCCTTCGGCCCAACTTGTCCATGCCACCCATTCTTTTAATCACTACGTTAGTCCCAATTGCTCACATCTGGCCCGTATTCCTCTTTATCCATCTTACCCATGCAACTGTCTAAACGATTTATAAAAGACTAAATTGTACCTGCCTCTACTATTCCATCTGGCAGCTTGTTCCAAACCCTCACCACCCTCTGTGTGAAAAGATTGCCACGCTAGACCCTTTTGTATCCCCCCTTCTCATCTTAGAATATGCAATAGGATTTTATCCCATTTTCCCGCACGTTGGGAACTCAGAATGTTTTTGGGGAATCTCCGCGATGGTGTTTTGAGTCAGGGTTCCATTCTTGAATCTACCTGTCCAGTTATAACATCAACTGAGATCATAACCAGTGACAGCTCGACAACTAATCCTTTTAAGCATTTCAAGAATCATTGTAATTCCTACCATCTGTTAACAAGAAAGGTTTAGTCTTAGTTTATTTGTAAGTGTCACAATATTGATTGCATTAACGCAGCAATGAAGCTACTGTAAAAATCCCCCAGGCGCCACATTCCTGCACCTGTTCGGCTATATTGAGGGAGAATTTAGCATTGCCATTGCACCTAATTTGGATGTCTTTTGGGCCGTGGGAGGAAACAGGAGTACCAGGAGGAAAACACGCAGATACGGGGAGAACGTGCAGAATCTGCACAGACTGTACCCAACCTGGGAATTGAACCCGTGTCCCTGGCGCTTTGAGACAGCAGTGCTAACTACTACTGATTGTGTAGAGGCTGGTGATTGCAATATGTGCGAAGCAGGTGTGCACAACAGTTTTTTTACATATTTCAGGCGAGTAATGTTTGGGCCTCTCGATTGTAGCTCAGTAAAGGAGACATGAACTTTTCTTCTTCATAAACTACCTTTATTTCTCTGATCCCACTCCACACGGAATTCTGCATCAAATAAATAGTGCAACTTGTGGCCCTTTTTTTTATATCAGTGACTTCCATTAGGACTTAATTGAAAGGCCTGTGGACCTTTTTCCTAACAAGTAGCATGAGTTACCTTCATTTATAGGTGTTGATGATGAACAGGTTTATAGTTTTTTTTCAATGCCAAAACTGGACAAGTTTATTCGCACTTATCATGCAATTATCATGGGGAAGAAAATCAGAATAATCTTCTTTGTGTACTTTAGCTAGACGATTTCCTTAATCCGAGCACTCCGATGGTGTCTTACTAACAGATCAGTGTTACATTCCCGAAATTCAGGTGATGAAGGATGGAAGTGACAGGTAATCTCAATATTTTTCCGAAGCATTTATTGATAGCCTGGCACCCTGGCAATGCCAGACAGGCATCTTGGTAGTTCCAAGAAGATGGCACTGAGGGGCGGGGCTGGAAGAGCAGGATCTGGTGAAGGGGAGGTGTGTAGGGGAAAGGAAGGGGGCAATCCTTAAGTGGAGGATTATTGGCTGGAGCAGTGATGGGGGGGAATGCAGTGGTAATCGGATGTGGGATGGCAATTAGGGTGTCAATCAGCCAGGTGATCGATTGGCCAGGATGATGATCAGGGATGTGATGTCCATGGGGGACAATATCAGTGGGCAGGACAAAGTTCGTGAGGGGATATGGGGCGGTGGGGAGAGGTGGAGTGAGAGATGTCCCTATATGTTGAGCACAAATACATTGGGAGATTGGGGTGAGTTTGCAATGCCGCCCCTGTAGCTCAGCAGCTGGCTTCATAGTTGTGCTGAGATTCCAATCTCCCCGCACCTCACTGGCCAGATTCACATTACCGCTTCTTTATCGCACAGAATGCTATCAATTCACATAAATACTCCAAAAAACACGAGAAAAACTTATCCCTTTCTCACCAGTTCTACACCTGGAAAATCTTTGAGGTAATTCTGGCCACTGTGTTCAAGAAATCAAAGTGGCGAAGGATAGAACTGAAGGCAATCTTATCACGTTTTTATAAGCACCTATTTACACAGATACATGTACAGACAAAAATCTCCTCGTCCATGCATCACAGATTCACCTGCTTCCTTTATATCGAGTTGTATATGGTTATTCTCTTACCAACTTCTTACGCTGAACACATAGTGAACATACAACTGACATTTCTCTTCTTCTGCCAGTGGCACTATTCAATACTGTACCCTCAAATGTGGAAATACTTTTTCTGTGTTTTGTCAAGTTGAATGAGAGCGCTAATTATTTGATATATTCCAGTAAGAATGATACTGCTTTCAAATTGAAATAGTTTTTTTTCTAAATAACTCTGTCAAATTCATTGACACAGTAGAGTAGTCTCCACTGTAGTCGAATCAGTAAATTAAAATGATAAAGTGAGCAGCTCCACTGTGAGATGGCAAGGGGCCCACAGTGAAGATTTCCATTGTGCTCACAATACAAACAGTAGGGATGTAGCAATATGGGTTTGCCAGCGTCTTCCTGAAAATTTTGTATTTAGCATAGGAGCCCCATGGCTAAGTACAGTGCTAGTACAATATCACTAGAATGCAGAGCTAGCTTATCTGCAGTGTGAAATGCCTGACATCATCACCAATGTTTTAGGCATGTTTTTCCAACTGTTATGGAGACGTTGGGGCACCAGGATTGAGCTAAAGGTTTTTTGACTCAGTATGTAGATAGGCCAACGAGAGGTGAGGCTATATTGGATTTGGTACTGGGAAATGAGCCAGACCAGGTGCTAGACTTGGAAGTTGGTGTGCATTTTGGTGATAGTGACCACAATTCGGTTACGTTCACCTTAGTGATGGAAAGGGATAGGCATGAATCTCGGGTCAGTAGTTTTAGCTGGGGGAAGGGTAATTATGAGGCTATTAGGAGAGAATTAGGAAACATAGGTTGGACTAGGAGATTACAGGGACTGGGAACGTCCGAAATGTGGAGTTTTTTCAAGGAGCAGCTACTGCGAGTCCGTGATAGGTTTGTCCCTGTCAGGCAAGGAGGATTTGGTAGGGCTAGGGAACCGTGGTGCACTAAAAAAGTTGATTCGTTGGTTAAAAAGAAAAAGGAGGCTTATGTTCAGATGAGGCTTGAGGGCTCAGGTAGTGCATTAGAAAGCTTTAGATTGGCTAGGAGGGAGTTGAAGAGTGAGTTAAGAAGGGCTAAAAGAGGACATGAGAAGACTTTGGCTGATAGGATTAAGGAGAATCCTAAGGCGTTCTATAGGTATGTCAAGAACAGAAGGTTGGTTAGGGCAAGATTAGGGCCAGTTACAGACAGTAGAGGGAAGTTGTGTGTGGAACCGGAAGAGATTGGTGAGGCATTGAACCAATATTTCTCTTCGGTGTTCACGCAGGGGGACATGAATACAGCTGAGGAGGACACTGGGTTGCAGGGGTGTAAAATAGACAGTATTGCAGTTGATAAGGGGGATGTGCTGGATATTCTAGAGGGTTTGAAAATAGATAAGTCCCCTGGTCCGGATGGGATTTACCCTAGGATTCTCTGGGAGGCAAGAGAGGTGATTGCAGAGCCTCTGGCTCTGATCTTCAGGTCGTCGTTGGTCTCTGGTATAGTACCGGAAGATTGGAGGATAGCGCATGTTGTCCCATTGTTTAAGAAGGGGAACAGAGACTTCCCCGGGAATTATAGACCGGCGAGTCTTACTTCTGTTGTGGGCAAGGTTTTAGAAAAAATTATTAGGGATAGGATTTATAGTTATTTGGAGAGTAATGAATTGATTGGAGATAGTCAGCATGGTTTTGTAGCGGGTAGGTCGTGCCTTACTAACCTTATTGAGTTTTTTGAGAAAGTGACCAAAGGGGTGGATGGGGGTAAGGCAGTTGACGTGGTATATATGGATTTTAGTAAGGCGTTTGATAAGGTTCACCATGGTAGGCTTCTGCAGAAAATGCAGATGTATGGAATTGAGGGTAGTCTAGGAAATTGGATCAGGAATTGGCTAGCAGATAGGAGGCAGATGGTGGTGGTTGATGGTAAATAATCATCATGGAGTTCGGTTATGAGTGGTGTGCCTCAGGGATCTGTTTTGGGGCCACTGCTGTTTGTAATTTTTATTAATGATCTGGATGAGGGTATAGCTGGGTGGATTAGTAAATTTGCTGATGACACCAAAGTCGGAGGTGTGGTAGATTGTGAGGAAGGGTGTCATAGTTTGCAGGGACACTTAGACAGGTTGCAGAGCTGGGCCGAGAGGTGGCGGATGGAGTTTAATGCGGAGAAGTGTGAGGTGATTCACTTTGGTAGCAATAACAGATGTGTTGAGTATAGGGCTAATGGGAGGACTTTGAATAGTGTGGATGAACAGAGGGATCTAGGTGTATGTGTACATAGATCCCTGAAAGTTGGGAATCAAGTAGATATGGTTGTTAAGAAGGCATACGGTGTCTTGGCGTTTATTGGTAGGGGGATTGAATTTAGGAGTCGCAGCGTCATGTTGCAACTGTACACAACTCTGGTGCGGCCGCACTTGGAGTATTGTGTGCAGTTCTGGTCCCCACATTACAGGAAGGATGTGGAGGCTTTGGAGAGGGTGCAGAGGAGGTTTACCAGGATGTTGCCTGGTATGGAGGCGAGGTCCTATGAGGAGAGACTGAGGGATTTGGGGTTGTTTTCGCTGGAAAGAAGGTGGCTAAGAGGGGATCTTATTGAAACATATAAGATGATTAGAGGTTTAGATAGGGTGGATAGTGGTAGCCTTTTTCCTCGGATGGAGAAAGCTAGCACGAGGGGCCATGGCTTTAAATTAAGGGGGGGGGTTAGTTATAGGACGGATGTCAGGGGTAGGTTCTTTACCCAGAGGGTGGTGAGGGATTGGAATGCCCTGCCTGCTGCAGTTGTAAATGCGCCTAGTTTGGGGGCATTTAAGAGATCCGTGGATAGGTTTATGGATGAAAAGGGATTGGTTTAGATTAGTGGGTCATTGTTTTTGTTAATTGGTCGGCGCAACATCGTGGGCCGAAGGGCCTGTTCTGCGCTGTAATGTTCTATGTTCTATGTTCTATGTTCTATGAATATGTGTCATGACTATAAGGTGTGTGTCTCTTGCTGTACGATATGAACAGAGGCAACACCAATGCTGTAGATTCCACTCTCCAATTGTAAAAATCATTTCATTGAATATTCAATTGTAATTTAAACTGCTTATTTTGTTCAGAGATTGCAGTCTGACAAATAACAAATTAAGCGAGTCTGTTTGTGAAGTTACTGCAGTTGATGCTGATGTAATCTGATTCACTCTCTGGAGGGTTAATGTGTGGATAAATATAAAGCTTCTGTGCCTCAGCAATGCACCAGTCAACGCTTCAGATTGGACAGAATACACCCACTTTCACGGGAAATGGGACAACTGATTATTCTGCTGATAAAAGAGATTTACTACCCGATTCTTGCAGCTGTTGGTATTCCAGGTAAGATATTGCGACCTGTTTATTATTAATCTGTATGAATGCATTCAAGTTATTCCTGTTGTTTGGTGAGGTGATATTTTCCTTGACGACTGCCTGTTGTGGTTCAGATCAAAAACTCCAAAGTATTTCCTGAAGCCTGCCTGAATCATGTGTTGCATTTCGAATTTGGCTAGGATACGTGTGAGATGTTTCACTTCAGCTATTATTCAAATAGCCCACTAGGGAGCTTTTACCAAACATCGTTTACTTAAGAATATAATTAACATGTGCACTAAAGTAAATTGGCAAGAGTTTTTATCTATTACAAACTGAAAACAAAACAGCCACTATAATGTTTAACTTTTAGTGGATGTCTCTAATGGGTTCCAATTAAAATCAACAACAATAGACGATCAAAAAAAAATTCTTCACAGGTTTAAGACAGCAAAGACAAATGCTCACTTGATATTGGAATCGAGATCATTAGTTGAATGCTGCAGTCCAGTGCTCTTGGGAATCTGAACAGTTTGATGACAAGTCATCTTTCCAAAGCACCAAAGAAAAATAGTTTTCACCCTTCAGAAAAACCAGCAGAACTTTCAAAACAATTGGGGCAGAAGGAAACACTTATTTTAGCTTGCTGTCCCTTTTAAAACCAAACATGAACTTGCAGCTCCAAATTGAAACTGAAAATGAAATTCCTGAGCTGCCCAGTGTTTTTTTCTCCTCCCATCAATGACATCACCTAAGACTGTGAGCATGAGCCACACTGACTGAAAGAGCTGCAGAGATCATGATTGAAAACAAAATCTTAAAGCTACACTTCTGTCACGCTATCATACAGATGATAGTCACCAGAACCAATTTATGAAAACTTGTCCATATTCTTCAATGTCCCTTTATCTTATAAGCCTTCATGGATTGGAAGACCACATTGTTAGCTGGTGCAGAATTAGGGCTGTCACCATTTGGGTATATTTGTCATGTTAGTCCTCAAATGTTAATCCTGTCTCACGTGGCTCATATTGAGAATCACACAGCATCTGTAGAATCACGTTATCAGAGCACTGCAGCTATATTAAGCCTTGATTAGACCACATTTGGAGTAATGCATGCAGTTCTGTTCGCCACACCACTAGAAGAACGTGGAAGCTTTGGAGAGAGCACAAATAAGGTTCAACAGGGTGTTGCCTGGTCTTAAATGCATTGGCTATGAGGAGAGATTGAAAAAAAACTTTGATTTTTTCATTGGAAAGAGGGAGGCTGCGGGGAGACCTGATAGAGGTCTATTATTAGAGGCATCGGCAGGTGGATTGTCAGAAACTTTTTCTCAGGATGGAAGTGCCAATTACAGCGGGGGGGGGGGGGGGGGGTGGAGTTTAAGGGAGATGTGCGAGGGATATGGCATGCAGAGAGTGGTGGGTGCCTGGAACGTGCTGCCAGAGGAGATGGTGGAAGCTGCGACATTAGCAGCGTTTAAGAGGCATGTGGATGGGTACATGGATAGGGAGATAATACAAGGAATGGACTAAGTAAGGGTAAAAGGTTTATTTTCACTGGTAAGGGCATCATGGTCGGCACCACTTTGAAGGGTCAAAGGGCCTGTTCCTAAGCTGTATTTTTCTTCCTTCTTTGTTCTATCTACACATGCATTTAAGTTGAATAATGACACTTATGTCCTCTCCTCTTACTTTCCAACAGCAAACTTGATGACAATTATAGCAATCTCCAGAGGAAACTGTGGTCTTTCTAAATGCATCTCGACCTACATGATTGCTATGGCAACAGCAGATCTGCTAGTTTTGATCGTTAATGCAATGGTGCATTATATTTTCAGTTACCATTGTCCACATTCATTCCTGAATCACACTCCCGTGTGTAAGTTCATTGTATACATGGGGAATGCTATGATTGGTATGTCTGTCTGGTTCACCGTTCCCTTCACGTTTGACCGTTTTATAATCATCTGCTCCCAGAAGTTTAAAACAAAATTTTGCACCCAGAGAACTGCGACTCTGGTTATATCACTGATCTGTATCCTAATCTTTATAAAGAACGTCCCCGTATTTTTTGCCTATGAACCCGAGCAGGTTATTAACACATTGTGGTGGGGCTGCCGGGCAAATCTGGCATTTTTTTCCTCACCTTTTGGTGTAGCTTGCTCATGGATTGACAGCATCTGGCGCCTTTGGCTCCCGTTTACGTCCATTGTCTTGTTTAATTCTTTGACAGTCAGACATGTTTTGATGGCCAGCAGAGCCCGTAGAGGACTCCGGGGTCACAACAGTGAGAATCGGAGTGATTGCGAGATGGAGAGCAGAAGGAAGTCCATTATCCTACTCTTTACTGTCTCGGGTAGTTTTATATTGCTGTGGCTGACAGCCAATGTGAGCTTTTTAACTACAAGACTGACAAACACAACTTACTACCGAGGGGACCGCAGCACGCCTTCATATATCGCCACTGAAACCGGAGCTATGATGAAGTATTTGAGTTCCTGCTCAAACACATGTATTTATTCCGCGACCCAGAGGAAATTCAGGGAAGAGATAAGGAAGGTGCTGAACTCTCCATGGACATTAATTAAAAGGCTGTTCAAAAGTGAAACAAAACTCATCCAGAATTCATTCTATTTTTCTGTTTGAACTCCTACTTATGTATTCATGATATCAAACATTAAATATAAATATATAGCGAAGAGAATTGTAATTCTGAAGGCTGTGATATCGTGATAGTTTCTCACTCTCACTCCTGTGGAGTGATTGATTAGGGCATGGCAGACTCGGTGGTCACAATCCAATAAGCAGTTAGCCTCAGAGAGGACACTGGGAGGGTGGTTTACATGCTAAGATTGATGAAGAGAAATATTCCAAAAGGGTTGCTCATGAGGGTCACTATTAATGGTTTTGGATGGCGTCAGCATAATTTTTCTTCAGTGACTAAGGATAATTTTTGCAAACACATTTACTCGCGTGAAATATATTTCACCAAGGTTCAGTGCTCGGAACGGTTTGTTTTTGACGCATCTTTATGGCTTGAACTTCAGAGTACCGGGGAGAATTTTGAAATTTGCGCTTGGCATGCTTCCATCATCTTATGTTTGGAAGAGGGATCAGGGATTGATTAAATTCGAAGCCATCGAGTTGAATAAGTTCTTCTTTAGCAGGATATGGATAAAGTATTAATCATCCCTCAAATACTGGTTCATGTTGTTCATCTGAAAATAAGAATACTTCTGTGTTTATTCTATTCATTCGTGGGATACGGGCGTCGCTGGCTGGCCAGCATTTATTGCCCATCCCTAGTTGTCCTTGAGAAGTTAGTGGCAGTGAGCTGCCTTCTTGAAATGCTGCAGTGCATTGACCCACAATGCCAGTAGGGAGACAATTCCAGGATTCTGACCCAGTGACTGTGAATGAACAGTGAAGTAATTCCAAGTCAGGATGGTGAGTGACTTGGCGGGGGGGGGCGGGGCGGGGGCCGGGGGGGGGGCGGATCTTGCAACTGGTGGTTTTCCCACGGATCTATATGAACATAAGATAATAAGACATTGGAGCAGAATTAGACCACTCAGCCCATAGAGTCTGCTCCAAAATTCAATCATGGCTGTTTGTTTTTCTCACTCCCATTCTCCTGTCTTTTCCCCATAACCCCTGATTCCCTTATTAATCAAGCACCTATCTATCTTTGTCTTAAAGCTATTCAATGAACTAGCTTCCACAACCTTCTGTGGCAGAGATTTCCATAGATACCCTACTGTCTGGCTGAAGGAATTCCTCCTCACCTGTTTTACAGGATCATCCATTTAGCCTGAGGTTGTGCCATCTGATTCTAATTTTTCGTACTATTGGAAACATCCTCTCCACGTCCACTCTATCCAGGCCTCACAGTATCCTGTAAGCTTCAATAAGCCCCCCTCCCCCCACCCCCATCCTTCTAATCTCCAGCGAATACACAGCCTACGAAGGAACATGCAATTCTGGATTTGTTGATGTGTAATGAGGCCGATTTAAAATGAAGGAACCATAAGGGAGCAGTTACTACAATATGATAATATTTATCCTGAAGTTTGAGAGGAAGAGCTGGAGTCAGATGTAACTGTGTCCCTGAACCATTGCTGGTACAAAATCTTCATTCCAGGGGTAATTCTTGTAAAACTTGCTGGACCCTTTCCAATGCCAGCACATTCGTCCTTAGATATGGGGCCTAAAACTGCCCACAATAATCCAAATGGTGTATGACCAGAGCCTTATATAGCCTCAGAAGTGCATTCCTGCCCTTCTAGCCTTCTGAAAAGGAATGCTAACGTTGCATTTGCCTTCCTCACTGCTGACTGAACCTGCACCGTACCCTTAAGAGAATCTTGATTAATGACTCTCAAGTCTCTTTGTGTTTCTGATTTCCTATGCATTTCCCCATTTAAGAGATGGTCTACGGCACAATTTCTACTTTCGAAGTGCATAACCTCATCCTTTTCCACATTGGATTCCATCTGCCTTTTTTGCCCACTCTCCTAACCTCTCCAAGTGCTTCTGCAAACACCCTCCTTCCTCATTACTAACTGTCCTTCTACTTATCTTTGTATTATCTGCAAACTTAGCAACAATGCCTTCAGTTCCTTCCTCCAAATGTTTAATGTGTATTGCGAAAGTTGTGAACCCAGCAATGACTCCTGACGCACACCATTAGTCACCGGCTGCCATCTTGAAAAAGACCCATTTATCCCCACTCTCTGCATTCTGCCAGCCAGAAAATCCTCTATCCATGCGAGGATCTTACCCTTAACACCATGGGCACTTAACTTATTTAACAGTCCCCGATGTAGTACCTTGTCAAAGACCTTCTGGAAACCTGAATACATCACGTTCACTGTGTTCTCCTTTATCTAACTTCCTTGTTACCCCGTCAAAGAACTGTAACAGATCTGTCAGACATGACCTCCCCTTGACAAAGTCGTGCTGACTCAGTCCTACTTTATCATGCACTTCCAGGTACACTGCGATCTCACCTTTAATAATGGGCACTACAATCTTGCTAATGACTGAAGTCAGGCTAACTGGCCTATAATGTCCCTTCTGCTGCCTTCCTCCCTTCTTAAACAGCGGTGTTACATTCACTATTTTTCAGCCCTCTGATACCATCCTGCCTCTAGTGATTGCTGAAAGATCACCACCACGCCTCCACTATTTCCTTAGCTATCTCTTTTAGAACGCTCGCATGTAATCCATCCTGTTCAGGTGACTTCTCCACCTTCAAACCTTTCAGTTTCTCCAAAACCTTCTCCTTAGTCACGGCCACTACACTCATCTGTGCCCCCGGTTTCTCTTGGCGCTCTGGCATCCCACTGCTGTCTTCCACAGTGAAGACTGATGCAAAGTAAGTATTCAGTTTCTCTGACATTACTTTGTTTCCTACTATTGCTGCTCCAGCCTCATTTTCCAGTAGTTCAATGGTTGTTTTTGCCTCTGTCTTACCGTTCTTATAATGAAAAAGAACACTCACATTTCATCTTCTCCTCCTATATTGCTTTTTTCGTTCTCCTCTGATCTCTTTTAAAGTCTTTCCAAACCTCTGGCTTCCCACTAATCCTCACCACTTTGTATGCTTTTTATTTTGTTTTTATGTTGTCCTTGTGTTCCCCCATCAGCCATGGACGCTTCGTCCTCCTCTTAGCATGTTTCCACCTCCTTGGGAATAATTTTTAGTGTGCCTCCCAAATAACTCCCACAATCCCCTTTCATTGCTGTTCCACCGTCGTGCCTGCTGAGTTCCCTTTCCAACCAAGTCTGACCCTCTCTCATGTCCTTGTAGTTACTTTATTTAATTGTAATTCCGTTACAGCTGATTGCAGCTCTCGCTCTCAAACTGCAGGGTAAATACTATCATATTGTGGTAACTGCTCCCGCAAGGTTCCTTCATCTTAAGTCTGCCTCATTGCAAATCACCAAATCCAGAATTGCCTGTTCCCTCGTAGGCTCTGCAACAAGCTGCTCCAAAAAAAACAATCTCTTAGGCATTCCAAAAATTCATTTTCTTTGGATCCAGTACCTATTGATTTTCCCAGCTCACCTGCACATTGAAGTCCCTCGTGATTATTGTAATATTGCTGTTTTTATATGTCTTTTCTACCTGCTGATTTATTTTCTGCCCAACATCCTGACTGCTGCGAGGGGGTCTGTACATAACTCTCATGAGGGTCTTTTTACCTTTGTGAATCCTCAACTCCACCCTCAGAGATTCTATGCCTTCTGTTCCTATATCATTCTTGCTATCGATTTGACGTCATTCCTTACGAACAATGCAACTGCGCCTCCTTTGCCCATCTGCTTGCCCTTCCAATAGGACACATATCCTTGGACATTTAGATTCCCGCCCTGATCCCCTTGCAACCACGTCTCTCTGATGCCACAATATTTTACCAGCCAATCTCAATGTGCACAACATGTTCATTTACCTTGTCCCATATACTGCACGCATTTAGGTACAACGCGCTCAGTCCTGCATTGATCACCTCTTTTTCATACTTGTCACCTTTTTAACTCTGCCTGAGGTTAGATTGCTGCCACCTTCCATACTTTATGTTCTATCACGCGGTCTGGAAACGTTACTGACCTCTGCTGAACCCTCAGCTCCATTAACGTCCACATCTCCCGTGTCCATTAAATTTGATTTTCTATTGCTCCATACAACTGAACCCAACCCCCAACACTTCCCTACACACCCCATCCAACCTCCCACCCCCCCTCCCGGAAATATTTAATTTGAAGCCCTATCAGCAGCCCTGGTTATTTGATTCGCCAGGACTCTGGTCCCAGCACGATTCAGATGAGGTTCATTCCATTCAAACATATCCCTCTTCCCCAGTATGTGTCCCATGTATTCATACCCATTCATCCCACGCCAATCTTTGAGCCACGCATTCACTCCTTAATCTTATTGATCCTGTGCCAATTAGCTCGTGGTTCATTTATTAACCTAGAGATTATTATCTTTTTATCTCTGCTATCTGCTCCTTTTGTCCTTTTATATGGAAGTGGTCATGAACCTGGAAGGTGCTTCTAAGGGTCTTTGGTGAATTGCTGCAGCGCATTTTTAGAAGTACATACTCTGGTTACTGAGTAGATGTGGTGGAGAGATTGAATGTTTGTAGATCTGCTGCCAGTCAGGTGGGCTGCTTTGTCCTGGATGGTGTCAAGCTTCTTGAGTGTTGTTTGAGCTGCACCTATCCAGGCAAGTGGAGAGTATTCCATCACAGTCTTGACATCACAGGGTGGATAGGCTCTGGGGAGTCAGGAGGTGAGTTATTTGTTGCAGTATTTCTAGCCTCTGACTTGCTACTGTAGCCACAGTGTTTATTTGGTGAGTCTAGTTGAGTTTCTGGCCAATTGTAACACCAAGGATATTGATAGTGGGGGGGTCCAGTGATGAGAAAACCATTGAATGACAAGGAGTGGTGTTAGATTGTCTCTTTTGGTAATTACCTGGTATTTGTGTGGTGCAAGTGTCACCTGCCACTTGTCAGCCCAAGCCTGGAATATGTCCAGGTTTTGTTGCATTTGAACTTGGACTGCTTCAGTATCTGATGAGTCACGAATGGTGCTTCACGTTGTGCAGTCATCGGCGAACACCCCCACTTCTAACCGTACAACAGGATGCAAGGTCATTGATGAAGCAGCTGAAGATTTTTGGAACTAGGACACTACCATATGGGACGCCTGCAGAGATGTCCTGAAGCTGAGATGACTGACCCACCACAATCACAACCATCTTCTTATGTACCAGGTATGGCTCGACAGCAGAGTGTTTGCTCCCTGATAACAAGTGATTCCAGTTTGGTCACGGCTTCTCGATGCCAAGCGCTGTCACTATCAACTCACCTGTGAAATTCAGCTCTTTCATCCATATTTGAACCAAGGCTGTAATGAGGCCACGAGCTGAGTGACCCTGGCAAACCCAAACTGGGCTTCACTGAGCAGGTTTTTTTTCTGAGCAGGTGCGGCTCAACAGCACTGTCGATGACATTTTATTGTTACAAGAAATAAAACTTCACAAATTACATCAAAAAAAATATTTTATTAAGAAATTTAATTTCACCAACACTTGGGCACACACTAGGCCGCAAATACTGCCCTACAATCCCCATTTGCTTCCTGTATTTACAGGGTCAACTGATCAGCTGACCACCGTATCATGTTGTCATTGGTTAAACTCTCTGTGGGGTCAGCTGGTCAGCTGACCCTCGCAGCGTGTTCCCACATATTATATAATTTTTGCAAGGGTTGGTATGAGTATTCGTTCATGAGCAGTGTGTTTGAAGGGCAGGGAATATTTTATAGGAAATGCGAGAATATGCGTTGCAGTATATTAACCTTCTCCTTTAGCTTTATTGAAAACTATAAAATTCAGACCCAGGCCTTTAGAAGTTTTATAGTTGATATATTTGTGTATTGATCAATTTTAAAACATGCCTTTCATATAAACAGATTGGCAAATATTTCGAATATTAAACTATTGTTCAGGGCAGAGAATTCCAGAGATTCAGCCCCTTCGAAAAAATGTGAAGATATGTCGACACACCTCAGTTGTAAATGACTGCCCCTTTATCTTGTGCCCCTCTTTGAGACTCCCATAAGTGAAAACA
Source organism: Carcharhinus amblyrhynchos (assembly GCF_965287045.1). Lineage (NCBI taxonomy): Eukaryota > Metazoa > Chordata > Chondrichthyes > Carcharhiniformes > Carcharhinidae > Carcharhinus > Carcharhinus amblyrhynchos. Next base: position 5,087,560 of record NC_137330.1, read on the forward strand.
ACTCAGCACTATGCACAGAATCTTATGGCAGGTTCCTTCTAAAAAACACTAAGTGCCCAGCGGACTGGAAAGCGGAATAATTTTGCCTGTTCTTTGAACGTATTTAGCTGAATGAATCTCTAAAACTCGGCAATGCAATGTGCCTTAGAGTGATTCGTGCGGATAAGTATGGAGTAGGGACAAATCCTACCCTAGAGGGCGGCAGCATAGTGTTGAATGGGCATCTGCGCACATGCTGATCTATCAGTGGGAAGACTAGTGCATTGGCCGCCCATCATCGGCCTCCCAGTCTCTGGCCTTCCCGATGTTATCCCTGAGCTACCCCTCGCCCCTTTCCCACACCGACGGCCAGTCTTCCCAAATCCTCCTTCCCTGGCCACGTGCCTACCAGACACCATCCCCCCCCCCACCCACCCTCCAGGCCTGATCCAATCTCCCACTCAGCCCTGCCCTAGCCCCCCCTCCTGATGCGCGGCCCTTATCCCCTCTCTTGGCCAGCACCAACCGACCCTCATGGCGAGCTCTGACCTCTCCTCCGAGGGCAAGAATCAATCAGCCCCCTCACTCGCTGTCATTGATCCCACTTGCTATCAGTTGTTTCCCCCACCCTCCTCCATCACCATTAACCACCAAAAGCCCTCGACTCCACTTGCCCCGCCCCTTGGCACTACAAGGTGCCTGGAAGGAAGTGCCAAGTTGCCCATTGAGCAGTGCTGGTGTGCCCCTTGGGCAGCGCCAGGGTGCCAGAGTGGCAGCGCATCTTGGCACTGCCTATAAGGATCACCCCACCCCCTTGCTGAAACCTCCCCGGCGGTCCTCGATGGTCCCTGATCCCATCAGCCGGGTGATGACTCCTGTTCCTTGTTAATGGGCAGCAGTCATAAACCCCGCTAATGGGAACCTCTCCCTGTAAGGGTTGGAGATGCGAGTCGGCCCAGAAACTTCTGCACAAGACCCGCTAATCACGTGGAAATTATATGGAATGCATCGGATAATCCCTGCCAGTAAGATCGTAACAGGTGAAAGAGTCGGGCATGAAGCCCATCTCTCGACTCTCTTGTGATCTTACCAGCGAATCCCGTCCATCGGTTAGCGGGGTGCAAAGGTAGGAGCCGGAGTTGGCGGGTACGATTTATTGAGTGTATGGATAGCAGAATGAGTGTTTTGTAGCTGGGAGAGTGAGTGAGCTTGCGTGGAGGGGAAAGTGAATGTGTGTGCGTGGTAGTAGAGTGATTGAATGTTTGCAGATGGGAGAGGGAGTGAGTGTGTCTATATGGGCGGCACGGTAGCACAGTGGTTAGCACTGCTGCTTCATAGCTCCAGGGACCTGGGTTTTGATTCCCGGCTCCAGTCCCTTTCTGTGTGGATATGCTTGACAGTGAAAATATTGAGCCGCAGAGTCAAGACAAGTGAAACACATGGGGTTAGAATGTTGGAGAGGAGCTTGACTAATATCCAGTTATGAGAGATTGTAACATTCTATGTGGAGTCAACACGGGACACGGTTTACAAACATAGTCAAGCTGCATTTTATAAACAGAGCAATGCTGTTTTCAAAACAAAGCATGTTTAATCCGGGCTATTAACAACTCGAAAAATACATAACAGTGCACCAGGGTGAACGAAACGGAAACGGCCTTGAGCAGTGACAGACTGAGTCACCAGTAGAGCAGTAAGGACTAATAAAAGCAACCTCATCATTTTCCATCCAATTGCAGTGTCAGACAGCGGGCCGAGAATACGTCCGAATGTGGGCTCGGAGAAATCTTCTAAGAACATCGCATCCGCGGAGCTGCAGATGAACTCGGATCCTGTGGCTTCTGCTGTTTGACGCCTGAAGCGTTGACTCATCTGGAATGCATCCATCTTTAATGGAAGAAAGTTCTGTTCTTCCGCCGTATTTTTGTCTTGACAATATTAAGTCAGGTCACAACCTCTACCAGGTACAGGAACAGAGCATTTGATGTACGAACTTGGTTGATAGCCTCAGCACCCGTGTTGTACAAAAATAAAAGTAAACACATTCAGAATGAACTTGGAGAGCCCACCAGCCATCAGCTTCGATATCTAAACAGGAACAATTATTTCACTAAATACTTAAATCGAGCCCAGAGAAGAGATTGGATTCTGAAGGAAGATGCAGAAGCCGCCATTTAGAAAATAGAGGTACAAGCAATGAGATTCAATCGTGTTTATTAAGCAGTGAGTGGTGCTGTATTTTTATACTGGCAACTGTCTCAAAGAGATTTGTTCTGCAATAGAGAGCGGACAAATCTTCGGGTAACATTATGCCTGTCAGGATGTGAATTTGAGCTTTGTCACAGAACATTCAGCACACTATGAAGCAAGAGACTAAGCTTAGTTCACCATTGAATTAATCCCACAAACACACAAGGTATCTCGACAACTGTAACTAAAACCATTGAAGGTTGGAAGGCACGCAGGTTGGATACTTGAAAAGAATCATAAATACTGAACAAAACAAACACAATCTTTCGAAATACTTAAAATCAGATAGGCATGGGTAAGGTAACATCACATTCTATGATCTAGATCAAAAAACACTAACATCTAGAGTGACAAGGGAAGATAAAACGTGGGACCACTTGGAAATTCCCCTCCAAGCCACTCACCATCATGACTTGGACATATATTGGCCGTTCCTTCGTTGTCGCCTGGGCAAAATCCCACAATTCCCCCCTTAACAGCATTCTGGATTTACCGAGGCAACAACCACTGCAGTGGTTCAGGGAGGTAACTAACCGCCATTACTGCAAGCATAAATAGGGATGGCTAATAAATGCTGGCTTCACCGGCAAAGACCAAAATCCTGTAAATAAATAAAATGTATGCAACAACGATTAACTGGCGGTGGCTCCAGAAAATCCGAGTGATTCCGCCGAATCATTATGTGCTGCAGTCCAGACCCGTCCAGACCTGACAGCATGTTACAGATTAACTTATAGAGTGCAGCATTTTTGATAGCTAACTCTAGTGAGTCAATGAACTGAATGGACTATGGACAGAAGAATTACAATCTGGCAAAAGGCTCAAGGCTGGTTTCAGATCACATCAAGGACACGTTTAATATCCTATAGAACTGAGTAAAATAATATTTTTGTTCTGAATGTCCTTTTTTGCCCACAAAGGCATCATAAAATCATATAATCCATATCGTGCAGAAGGAACGATTGCCCCTGTAATATCTCTGATTGAGCATCCTACCCAGGCCCAATCGCTTCACTATCCCCATCACCCCAAAGATTTAGCTCGCTAATTCCCCTAATCTACACATTTTGTGACACTAAGGGACAATTTAGCATGGCTAATCTATCTAACCTGCACATTTTTGGGCTCTGGGAAGAAACTAGAGCACCCGGAGGAAACCCACGATAGTACAGGGGAACGTGCAAACTCCATACAACAGACTACACGCACACACATGTTCACTCTCACACTCCAGGAATACACCTAATCGCTCAGATTGCCCTCTCTATTTTGAAGCCCGACTTCAATTAAAAATTATCATATCACTGAAGCCCGTGAGCTCATTATGATTAGAAGTCAGCAGATATTGGGGCTGCCCAGCGGCACGGAATCTTGCTTCACCAGATTTAACGGTCCAGTTCTGTTCTGCAGGGTAGGTTGAAGGAAAGCAGCGAAGGCAGGATGGGATGCTTCATTAGAACAGTGCGGGTGTCCCAGATTATCAGATGCAGAGAAGTTTATAAATGCATTGACATCCGGCGGAAACCAACGCGGACACGGGGAGAACGTGCAAAGTCCAAACACAGAGCGACCGACAGCGTAGGGTTCTATGATTCTATGTAGGGTTTTATGACCACAGTCGGAATCGAATCAGGTCCCTGACACCGTGAGGCAGCAGTAATAACCACTGTGCCACACTGCCTCCCCTCTGCTGTTCACTTCGCTATTTCCCACTGACAGCTGATCCCATAGTTTAAAGCAGCCCTCTTACATTTGAGTTTCCTTTCGTGCTCGCAGCACTGGGTGTATCGAAAAGCGATTCTGATCAGTCGCCCCTAATGGCTAGAATCTTCTTGTGTTCAAATAATATATCTGAAACAACGTTCTCGGGCTCAGACCGATTTACTTTCGAATACTGTTTGTGTCTCATGTTCCACATCTCTCCCTTTCTCAGCAGTCACCAGTAGGTAGTGCTTTCTTTTTATTGCCTGCAGAATCACATTCTCAGTGTGATGCGTTTCACCTGAATCTGTATTGCTACTTACAGTGGATTACTGTAAGGATGCTTCGGCACATAGAAGGACTGGTGTCTAATGTACACAAGATGTTCTGTTAGCAATTATTAGTAACTGGACTGGAATTCATAAATAAATTATCCGTTTTTTATTGAAATATAAACAGACTCATAAGATCCCTATAGTGCGGAAGGAGGCTATTCGGCTCATTGAGCCTGTACAATCCCACTCAGCCCCTATCCCCGTTAGCCCACAGATTTACCCGGCTGGTCTCCCTCGCAACTTATCATAGCCAATCGACCTAACCCGCACATCTTTGAACTGTGGGAGGAAAGCAGAGTACCCAGAAGGAGCCCCTGCAAACACCAGGAGAACGTGCAAACACTATGAGGCAGCTGCGCTAACCACTGTGTTAACATGCCTCCCTAAACTAGAGTACTGTTGGCGAGTGCTAATAAACACCTTTACCTTTGTAATGCTACCAAACAAGCGCCTCAGTCAGTGTGACTATGGTAACTTCTATTTCCTCTCAACCGGTGCAGATTCACGGCGGTAAGACTTCAGCTCATATCTGAGGAGTATTGTCAGATTGGAAAAACGTAAAATGAAGCATTCGTCCCCACACTTCGGTCAGCATCTTCGGCTGCAATCCCGTCGGTCCAGGCGATTAATCAACCTCAGCCAGACTGAAAAGAAATGCAGCCATTTTTGTCATAAATGGTCGGCATGGTGGTGCAGTTGTTTGCACCGCTGTTTCACAGTGCCAGGGACTTTGGGTTCGATGCCCGGTTTGGGGCACTATCTGTGTGGAGTTTGCACCTTCTCCTCCCGTCTGTGTGCGTTTCCTTCGGGTGCTCCGGTTTCCTCCCACATGTGCTGATTAGGTGCATTGATCCGAACAGGCGCCGAACCGTCGCGACGAGGGGAATGTCACAATAACTTCATTGCTGTAATGTAAGCCTTACTTGTGACTTATAAATAAACTTTTAAACCTGAAAGTAAATGTATTTCTCTTTGATTCTATATGGTTACGTGTCCACCTTCTCCACCTGTGCAGTATGCACGCTGACTCAGTGCACTTATCCACTAATTATCTGACATAAATTATCTCAATGGCACATGGGACCACTGTGGGATGGGGCATTAGAATAAGATTAGACTAATCGGCCTTTCCTGCTGCCTTTGCCATTTAAAAATGATGGCTGGATAATTACTCCGGGAAACAGTGATACTTACCGTTGAAATGATTCAGTGTTTTTCTCGTTCAGCTCATATATCCACTGCAGGGATGTTGCAATAAACTATGAATGAAGATTTATGAAGATAAAACATTTGCAAATTCACCTTGATGTTCGGATATGAGGTGAACAGCATCGATACGTTTAGCAGGGCGAGGTAGATAGCGAGGAAAGGGGATTACAGCTAGTTCCAAGAAAAAAAGGATGGTAACAATAGGGGATTTTAACTTTCCCAGCGTTAACTGAGTATTAGAAGGTTGTAAGCTGAGAAATGTGCAGAGCGTGTTCAGGAAGGATTTCTCATTCAGTATGTGGATGGCCCGACCAGAGAGGGGGCAAAACTTGACCTCCTCTTGGGAACAAAGGAAGGGCAGGTGACAGGAGTGTTAGTGATGGGTCATTTTGCGCCAGTGACCATTAATCTATTGGGTTTCAGATATGGAGAATGATAGATCTGGCTCAAGAGTTAAAATCCTAATTTGGGGCATGGCCAATTTTGATGGTATCAGGCAAGAAGTTTCAAACGTTAATTGGGGGAGTCTATGGGATGAGAAAGAGACGACGTAAGTGGGAGGCTTTCAAAAGTATGTTGACCATTTTTCCGGATAAGCACATTCCTCTTCGAGTGAAGGGCAAGTCTGGTAGAAGTAGGGAACACTGCATGACTCAGGATATGTAGGCCGTGATCAAGATGAAGAAGGAGGCACATGATGTGCGTAGGCAGCTGTGATCAAGTGAACCGCTTGAAGAGTGTAGCGGGTGTAGGAGTAGAGTTAAGTGAGAAATCAGGAAGGCAAAAATGGGACACGAGATTGTTTTGGCAGATAAGGCAAAAGAGAATCCAAAGAGCTCCTATAAATACATAAAGGGCAAAAGAGGTATAAGGGAAAGAGTAGGATCACTTAAGGTTCAACAAGGTAATTTATGTGCAGATCCATAAGAGATGGGTGAGATCCTAAATGACTATTTCTCATCGGTATTTGCTGAGAAAAGCATGGATGTTAGGAAACTTGCGGAAATAAATAGTGATGTCTTGAGTAGTGTACATATCACAAAGAAGGAGGAGCTGGAAGTCTTAATGTGCAACGAGGTAGATAAAACCCTGGGACCTGATGAAGTGTATCACAGGATATTGTGGGAGGCTAGGGAGGAAGTTGGGGGTTCCCTAGCAGAGAGATTTGAATCACCAATAATCACGGTTGAGGTGCCTGAATATTGCAGGCTGACAAATGGTGTGTCTTTGTTTAAAAAGGGTTGCAGTGAAAAGCTGGAAACTGCAGGCCGGTGAGCCTCGCTTCTGCGGTGGGTAAGTTGTTGGAGGGTATTTTGAGAGATAGGATCTGCATGCATTTAGAAGCGCAAGGACTGATTAGGAACAGTCACCATGGCATTGTGAATGGAAAGTTATGCCTCACAAACTTGATTGAGTTTTTTGAAGGGGTAACCAAAATGGTAGAAGAAGGTAGTGCAGTTGATGTTGTCGACATGGACTTTATGTAGACCTTTAGCCATGTACTGCATGAAAGATTGTTGCAAAAGGTTAAATCTTATTGGACCAGGACGAGGTGGCTAAATGGGTACAAAATTGGCTTGATGACAGAAGCCAGAATGCAGTTGTAGAGAGTTGCTTTACAAACTGAAGACCTGAGACCAACAGTGTGTCCAAGGGATTGGTGCTGGGTCCACTGTTATTTGTCATTTATATTATTGATCTGGATGATAATATAGGAAGATTGGTTAGAAAGTTTGCAGATGGCACCAAGATTGGTAGTACAGTGGACAGTGAAGAAGGTTACCTCAGATTGCAATGGGATCTTGATCAATTGGGCCAGTGGGCTGACGAATGACAGATGGAGTTTAATTTCAAGAAATGCGAGGTGATGCATTTTGGAAGATTGAACCAGGGCAGGACTTACTCAGTTAATGGCAGTGCGTTGGGGAGTTCCCGAAAAAGGAATCTAGGGATATAGATTCATAACTCTTTGAAAGTGAAGTCAAAGGTGGACAGAGTGGTAAGAAGGCATTACGCATGTGTTGTTCCATTGGTCAAAACATTGAATACAAGAGTTGAGACGTCTTGTTGAAGTTGCAAAGACAATGGTAAGACCACACTGGGAATAGTGTGTACAGTTCTGGTCACCCTATAATAATAGAGAGAGTAACATTAAACTAGAAAGAATGCGGAAAAGATTTACTAGGATGTTACAGGGGCTTGTGGGTTTGAGTTATGAGGAGAGGCTTGATAAACTGGGATGTTTTTTTTTCTCCATAGCGGCGAAGTCTGAGGGGTGATCTGCGAGAGGTGTATAAAATAATGATAGGCATAGATCAGCTAGATAATCTACATCTTTTCCCAAAATTAGTAGATCCAAAACTAGAGTGAATAAGTTTAAGATGAGAGGGGAGATATACAGAAGGGTCCAGAGGGGCATTTTTTTCACTCAGAAGGTGGTGCGTGTTAGGAACAAACTGCCAGATATAGCAGTAGAAGCGGGAATAATGCTGTCTTTTAAAAATCATTTTGACAGTTACGTGGGTAAGGTGGGTATAGAGGGATATGAGCCAAATGCGGGCAATTGGGACTAGCTTCGGAATTGTAAAAAAAAGGTGGCATGGACAAGTTGGGTCAAAGACACTGTTTCCATGCTGTTAACCTCTCTGACTCTATGACCCTACGAGTGGTGGCGTATGGTGATAGAATAAGTGTTAGAGTGAGGTAAAGTAATTGTGTTAAGAAGGTCACTTGGAATATATGCACCAAAATGCAGATGTTAGGCAAAATGAGCTGCTTCGCTCCTGAACACACCATTCAATACGGCACCGAGTGCTGAAGACATGTGACACAGCACTGATGCCAACTGCTTTAAAGGGTGGGAAAGAACACTTAGAATCACAGAATTCTACAGTGCAGAAGGGAGCCATTCAACCCATCGAGTCTGCACCGACCACAATCGCACCCAGGCCCTGTCCCCATAACACCACGCATTTAATCTAGCTAGTCCCCCTGACACTAAGGGTCAGGTCAATTTAGCGTGGCTAATGCACCAAATCCGCACATCTGGAGGAGGGAACCGAGTGCAGGGTGTCGAAATTTGCTGATGACACCAAGATTGGGGGAAAGGCAAATTGTGCGGAGGGTGTGGAGAGTCTGCAGAAGGATCTAGATAGGCTGGGCGAATGGGCCAGGAAATGGCAAATGGAATTTAATGTTGGCAAGTGTGAGGTGGTCCACTTTGGTAGGAAGAATGGTAGGAAGGACTATTACTTACGTGGCGAAAAACTGCAGCAGGCGACGGTGCAGAGGGACCTCGGGGTCCTTGTGCATGAGTCGCAAAAACCCAGCTTGCAGGTGCAGCAGGTGGTCAGGAAGGCGAATGGGATGCTGGCCTTCATAGCGAGGGGGATTGAATATAAAAGTAGGGAGGTCTTGCTGCAGCTGTATAGGGCATTGGTGAGGCCGCAGCTGGAGTACTGTGTGCAGTTTTGGGCGCCGCACCTGCGCAAGGATATTTTGGCCTTGGAGGGAGTGCAGAGGAGGTTTACTAGGCTGATACCGGAGTTGAGGGGATTGAGCTATGACGAGAGGCTGAATAAACTAGGCTTGTACTCATTAGAGTTTAGAAGAATGAGGGGAGATCTCATTGAGACGTATAAGATGATGAATGGGATGGATAGGATAGAGGTGGAGAGACTCTTCCCGTTCAAAAAAGACAGTAGGACTAGGGGGCACAGCCTCAAGATAAAGGGGGGGCGGTTTAGAACGGAGTTGAGGAGGAACTTCTTCACTCAAAGGGTGGTGAATCTCTGGAATTCTCTGCCCGTTGAAGTGGTGGAGGCTGCCTCGCTAAATATTTTTAAGAAGCGGGTTGATGGGTTCTTGATAAGAGAGGGGATTAAGGGTTATGGGGAGAGGGCGGGAAAGTGGAACTGAGCCACGACAGATCAGCCATGATCTTATTGAATGGCGGGGCAGGCTCGAAGGGCTAGATGGCCTACTCCTGCTCCTATTTCTTATGTTCTTATGTTTTGTGAGAGGAAACCAGAGGACCAGGAGGAAGCCCACGCAGACTCAGGGAGAAGGGGCAGACTCCGCACAGACAGTGATCCAAGGCGGGAATCGAACCTCGGTCCTCAGCGCAGCGAGGCTGTAGTGCTAACCACTGTGCCGCCCAACAGTTCTTTGCGAGATTTCAGGGGAATGCCTAGTTAAGACCCAACACATATGGAAATCTCAACCCTTCTCTCCTGCTCAGGGTTTGCAACATGAACACGTATCTCCGCGTGTGTGTGTGTGTGTGTGTGTATGCTTTCACCTGCACGAATGTGTGTGTGTGTGTGTGCGTGTCTGCATGTGTGTTGTGTGTTTGTGTGTGTGTGCGCACACCTGTTTGTGTATGTGCTGCTGTGTATCCGTGCGTGTGTGTGTGCTATTGTATGTCTGTGTATTTGTGTGTGTGTGTGCTATTGTATGTCTGTGTATTTGTGTGTGTGTGTGCTATTGTATGTCTGTGTATTTGTGTGTGTGTGTGCTATTGTATGCCTGTGTATTTGTGTGTGTGTGTGCTATTGTATGTCTGTGTATTTGTGTGTGTGTGTGCTATTGTATGTCTGTGTATTTGTGTGTGTGTGTGCTATTGTATGTCTGTGTATTTGTGTGTGTGTGTGCTATTGTATGTCTGTGTATTTGTGTGTGTGTGTGCTATTGTATGTCTGTGTATTTGTGTGTGTATGTGCTGTTGTGCGTTTGCATGTGTGTGTATGTACCAGTGTTGTTTTGTAATTGATATCCCTGTGTATTTACCGGTACTTCAGGTTTGGCAACATCACTTTCCTTTCTGCCTACTTGATGCAGCAACGTGAAGTCTGTCAGGTGAACGTCAATGCAGTCGGGAATAACTATTGAGAAGACAACCGTGTTCAGAACTTTGCGGCACAACACCTGAGGATGCACCTTGTCGGAATTCCTTTCTAAATAAATACAATTTTCTCTTGTTCCGCAGTCAAGTTTTGAAGTTGCAGTTTTCACTAACCAACATACTTTCCCCCAGCTAAACAGACTACATGTTATTGCCTGGCCTCCTGCTTGGATCATCTCAATGCTCTGGGGTACTTAGTCTTGTTTGTATCCAGTGTTGTACGAAGGAACAAAGTAGAGTATCAGGAGATCAGTAATCCTGAAGTCCCCCATCTTGGCAGCTGACCAATTTAATTCATTTGGAAATATAAAATGCCTGGAATTAAAACGTTATTGCTTGCAGACTCACATTCTCAGTGTGATTATATCTCTACTGAATCTTCTAGTAACCATGGCACAATGATGAAGTACTGCTCCGGGGACCCGAGCTCTATTCCGCGTCTATTCCACTTACATGGCCCCCCGTCTCTCCTGGAGCTCTGACATCCCACTGGTATCTTCCACCGTGAGGGCTGATGGAAAGTAACTACGTAGTTCCTCTGCCATTGGTTTCTTTCCGGCTATTATTTCTCCAGCCTCAGTTTCCATTGATCCAATGGATATTTTTGCCTCTCTCTTAACTTTTATGTTTTTAAAAGTCTCTTCCTAACTTATTTGATACTACTAGTTAGGTTACATTCATGTTTTACCTCCAATACTGTTACATCTGATTCCAGCTTCTCGCTCTCCAACTGCAGGTAAATGCTATCATATTGTGGTCACTGCTCCCTATATGTTCTTTCACCTTAAGTTCCCTAATCAAGTCTGCCTCATTACACATCACCAAATATGAAATTGCCTGTTCCTTAGCAGTCTCTGTAAGGAGCTGTTCAAAAAAAAACAAATCTTATGAATTCCACAAATTCCTTTTCTTGGGATCCACTACCTATCTGAATTTTCCAGTCCACCTGCGTAATGAAGTCCTCCATGGTTATTGTAATGTTGCATTTTATCTCTCCTGTAATCTCATCCCAGGGACTACAATGCTGCAAAATATTGAACACGTTTATCAGGGACATACGAGTCCTGCTGACTGGTCAAGGCGTTGTTCAGGATATAATATTGGCCCGCAAGAAAGTGAATCCCTATCTTGCATTCTGATTTTTGAGCACATCTTATCATGCTGGGAAGAAAATGTGCTGATTTGTTTCCAAGTAATCCCTGCTTCTGTTAAATCAGTAAACAATTCGAATACTTTTACCAAAAATGATAGTTGATTCTAGCACTAGATGCACCTTTGTTGCTTGTGTTAAGATTAATGTCCATGGATGTGCACTTCCAGAAGTGATTTTTGCAGATGACCGCTGGAAGGTATTATAATATTGAGCCTATAGTTTTTTTAAGTTGTTTGTTCAAAGCTTTTTTGGTCAGTTCCGAATTCGGAAAGGTGAGGTATATTTATTGAAGTGACAGATTTTTTTTCTGTCTCTCTAATCATTTAAAACCAATGCATATTTTAACTGGAATGGGTCTATCTTGTTTCATCACTGCTTCCGAATTGTGATATGTATTAACTGTTTTACGATTATATAGTGTGTGTGCGTGTGTGTGTGTGTGTGTTTTAATTCAGCCGCAGACCTTCTTCCTAGAATGACTAAATATTTTGTTGCTGTGTCTGATGCAGCTTGACATCTTCTGTTCTATGTGATTCCTTGACTCAGGCCGAAACACGCAATCGGCCGATCTGAAACAATGCCAGATGAATGGAATTAGCAACAGATCACCCATCACAAAGAACAGAACAAACCAGGTTATGTTCTGGAAGAGGAGTTCAGTTTTATTAGCATCAAATGTTCCATGTCTGCGCTTAGAACACTTGCACTGCAGTCGGCTGAACCCATGTTTGAGGAATTCGGTGGAAAATGTTGAAACTTTTGTCTTTGGTTCTTGGCTTTCTGTTGCTAACTGAATCTCTCGCTGCTCGAGGCAGATTCCGTGCTTGGAAAGGAGGTTACTTCAATTTTCTTATTTCTGGATCACTCGCTGTCTAGCCATTGTAGTTAGAGATTGAAAGGAACAGGGAAATTAATGATAGGATCCATTCCCACGTGTAAAGCTCCTGCTTGTTCAATGGCTTTCTGAAGAATTAGTGAAATATCCAGAATTGAGATGTGATAAAATCAGGCAAACCTCAACAGCACACGATTCTCAGCTGCTGTTTGAACGCGTTTGCTCTCCTTACCCCCAAACTCCCCGCTACCGACACACAGACACACACACACACACAACCTTTCCCTCTTCCTCTGTCGCTTTCTCTCCCTCTCTGATTGAACCCACCCTCCAATGTTTCATCTCAGAATTCAGTACAGGCTGACAAATTGTTTGAGTTTTGCAATGACATTGAAGACTTGGATTCCACATTAAACTGTGATGCTGCCCTTTCAGTGTGCAGACATTTTTCAGTAAGGAGCCGGTGCTTCTGAAAATTATTCTCCAAACTGACATGATCAGGAAAAACAAAATATTCCGAGCCTGGATGTGATATTTTCTTTTTATATTTGTGGTTCGTGTTGACCAGAAATACATAAAGCGATATCCAGACTTGAAAAATCCTGCATTTTCGGTTAAGCCATTTCAGTCAGTGAATAATTATATAATCTGGAAACTTTCATGTTCTTGTTGTCTTGTGTTAGATATGCCAGACGGGTTGTGCTGCAGTGGTAGTTTCCTACCGCTAGATCAGAAACACTGAGCGGAAGTCCGACTTCACAGCTTTAGGTTGTCACGTGAATAAGCTGGTGGCCAAAAAAAACCTGTAAACCTTTGCTGATACACGTCTTGGCTGGCGGGAATATGAGGGAGTTTTCCTGGCCAGCGACCAATTTATCACTGCAGTACTTGGGCAAAAGTAATCACAATAAAAATACAGATTCCGTTAACACCAGGCTGAAATATTCGGTGCCTGGAAACCTACTCTACATGATTGTTCAAGTGTCATCACCTCGGCCTCTTCTGGCTTGCTAATGAGCTGCACTCACAAATAAATAGTTTGAACTCACCTCGGTCTGTATCGTTTTGAGGATTGTCTCAAGGCGCAAATTCTTTGGAAATGAATGAGGCACGAAGGCAAAATTGGAAATTAAAGACTTCAGGCCAAGAATCCACTGCAGAAAGTGTCCCAAAGCTGCCATTTATTTAGGGAACATTGATAATGAATGTGACCTAGATTGTCACCAATCTGGCGTTCTTTGCTCACTATAACATGTAAGCGTGTTTGCAAAGGCAAATCAGACGGGATAAACTTTGCAGCTCATAGACTAGATTGTCCCTAACATGTTGTGGTGGTTGTCTGAGCTAGCATTTATAACCCGTCATGATTTGCCAATGGCAGTGTGGTTGGAGGCTGATATCTTGAACTGCTTCTATTCGTGCGGGGTAGGTGCGCTCACAACGCGGTTAGGGGGGACTTTCCAACGTTTTGAACCAGCGAAAAATCGGCAATATTCTACCAGTTGAGGGTCGTGCGTCGCTTCCCCAAATAGTTGTGACATAAAACTTGAACTTTGGTTCCACTGTATTTCCTGTGGTAAACCATATCTTAACTATCATTTGGTTCACTCTGTTAAAATGTTCCCTGGTGCTACCTTTGATATAGGTATCGCTTCCTTGGATCTGGTAGACACACGCATGAATGTCAGCAAGCACATATTTATATTTTTCCTCTTAAGGCTTGACCCAACATAATCAGCACAATCTCAGCAAAACTTTCCCCACGTGCTGGGATCGGAATAATAGGTGCATGTTTAATTGCCGCTTGAGGTTTCCCATCCAGCCGGAGTGTCTGTCAGAGTTTGATTGCTTACAGTCCAAACCAAAGAAAGTGGCTTTTATTTCATTCTTACTTTTGTCGATTACTAAAAATCCAGCTGCGGCATATGAAGGGACTGCTCGTAGTTTTTTCATTCAGTATTCTGAAGGAATTTCTTTCCAATGATCATTTTTTATCAGCCACAGCAAGAGTGTATGTGTTCAACTCCTTAGTAGTTGTTTTGTTAAGGTGATATCATTCTGGAAAAAAAGCACCTGTTTCGGAATAAGTTAACATGGAATCCCTGCAGTGCACAAGGGTGCTATTCAGCTCATCGCGTCTGCACCGACCACAATCCCACCCAGGCCCTACCCTCTTTCCCCACATATTCATCCTGATAATCCCCTAACAAATAGCCTTAATTTAACATGGCCAATCAACCTAACCTGCACATCCTTGGACTGTGGGAGGAAAACGGAGCGCTCGGAGGAAACCCACGTAGACACGGCAAGAACATGCAAATTCCACACAGAGAGTGATACAAGCCGGGCATCCAATCTAAGTCCCTGGTGCTGTAAGGCACCAGTGCTGAACACTCTGCCACTGTGCCGCATGGTTACGTGGTTAACTGCCCTATTGGTGTATCTTTCAGTTATATGTCTATTAATTTCTCTGAGTTGTGACATGTTTAGTGACATCTTTATACACTGCAGATCAGCAAGCATGTTTTTTTCTAATTTAGCCTGAGTTTTCCTGACCCTTACATATTAAGTTGATGGAGCGCCAGCCAAGTACACCACTAAGCTGGCATTAGTATCCGAATTACCACCACCCACTTTTCATCTGGGAGCGCATTTAGATGTCTCCACTTCTTCATTGATGCATTTATTTACTCAAGATCACACTGGGATGCAATTTCTTTCGGAATAATCTGACTGATATAACTACTTCGTTGCGAATCTTTATTCTGCTAGTCGACCAATCTCTCTGAGATGGGTACTTTAACCTCATCTCTCCCAATTTCTTCCCCTGATTATTATTTTCCAAAACAGCTTCACTGCCTGAACGTAAGCACCCTTCCCCTTTCAATGATCATCATCATCTTCATGCTTCAACTTGTGAGACTGTGACCTCGTTACTACATAGTCTGAAAACAATGAATAATTTTCATTCTGCAACAACTGTTGATTGCATCGCCGCACTCTGCCTGACTACAGTAGGCATCACCAACATTCGTGAACCAACTATATAATTTCCACGGATATACTGATCTCTATGATGTGGAGATGCTGGCGTTGGACTGGGGTTGGCAAAGTAAGATCATGATAGATCATGATTGAATCACTGCAGTGCAGAAGGAAGCCATTCGGCCCATTAAGACTTCACCGACCACAATCCCACCCAAGCCCTATCCCCATAACCCCATATGTTTATACTAGCTTGTCCCCCTGACACTTGGGGACAATTTAGCATGGCTAATCCACCTAACCCGAACATCTTTGGACTGTGGGAGGAAACAGGAGCGTGCAGAGTAAACCCACGCAGATACGGGGAGATGGTGCAAACTCCACACAGACAGTGATCGAGCCCGGAATTGAACCTGTGCTCCTGGTGCTGTGAGGCAGCAGTGCTAATTACTGTGCCACTATGCCGTCCCATTTGCCCCTTGTACACCGTGGGGAGTCTATGATAACTTACTTCAAAAGAGAAACATGTTTTTTTTTCCCCAGAGTGATATCACCTTAACGTGACTACTAATGAGGAGTTGGAGATATATCATCTTGCTGCGACTGATAAGAACATGATCATTGGAAATAAATTCCTTCAGAATAGAGAATGGAAAAACTGCTAGTTGTCCCTTAATAAGCAGCAGTGGATGTTTTTGAAATCAGCAAAAGTAAGAATGAAAAAATAACAGCTTACATTGGTTTGGACCACCTGCAATCAAACTCTGGCAAACACTTCGGCTTGATGGGAAATCTCGAGCAGCAATTAAATGCACCTATTATTCCGAATCTAACATCAGAGGACCAGTTTGCTGGGATTCTAATAGACTATATTGGGCCAAACCCTAAAAGGAAAGATAGAAATCTGGATTAGGCTATTCCACAAAATTCACCTACACTCGCCCGTTTTTTGTTGTCTTCATATTTAACTCAAAAAATGGAATGATTTCCGTGGCTCCATTTATTCCACTTATTAATATTTCTCATGAAATACCGCTCTACAGATCAAATAATACTATCACATAACAGTAAGAACTGGAGAAGCCCTATGTCACTTACAATTTTGATATAGTTTTCAGATCTACCCCAGACACACAAAACAATTCACTTGTCACATCAAAAATCTTGTGAACAAACTTCCAACTAAACAGCACTACCTGCCCCTTCCTTTCCACTTTTTCAAAAACTATTGCTTCCTCCTGCCCCAAAGTCTCTGAGTCCAAAGTACTCTCACTCTTAGCAAGTCCCTCGTCCTTTTGAATGCAACAGGCGTCCTGGAATTGGGTTGGGCGAGGCTCGCAGAGCGGAATGCTCCATTGGCCTCGTGGGGATTTTATGGGTCTCGCCCCAGCGAGGTCACAATAACCCCCTATGTCCAAACTGATTGCAATTCAAACATTTTTTTTTCGTATATCACTTCTCTCCTCAGCCTGTAAGTTTTCTGATCTGGGGAGAACCTGCCTGAAATTTCCCAGCTGCCCTTGAAGAACCATCTTCGGTTGACCTTGCTATTCTAAAACCTTCACGGACTTAAGTTGGTGACAAAATTAGATTTTGATCTATTTACCAGCCCAACGTCAACGTTTTCCTACCGATCGTCACCTTCTTTTTAACACATGCGCTCTAACTACCAGAACAGTGAATATTCAATTTCACCCAAACTAATTAATTCCTAATCGCTTCGTATGTTACCGATAACTTTACTTCTCGGACCCAACAGTGACAATTAATTTGTTTTGTTCTCTCAGACTGAATATACGTATTTCCAGGATATTTTCGAACATCTTATCATGGATGTCTGTACGCCTCAGGAACCAATTCGTATGCACTCAGGAAAAGATTCATTTTTAGTGATTCATATTCAACAGATACTTCATAAGGCAGCAGTGCATATAATTCATGAACCCTATCACCAATGTTACCCTGTAAGTTCAACGTGTATATGTATTTTAATCAATCCATTTGCTTAGCTATCTTCTCACATGAATCATTTTTCTCCAACTTCGGAAGAACCGGTAATTTCAGCGTCTCTTCACTGAGTAAATGTCTGGAATTAATTCATTTCCCACTCCATTTTAACTGCAACTCTTTTTTTTGTAACCTCCAGCCTTGAAGTTGTAATTCTCTTTCTTTGTCCTTTTCTAATTCACATTGTTCTGCAGGAGGCGTTCAAATGCTGTTTGTTTTTCTTTCTTGTCAGTTATGTCTGTTGCCTTTTTGTGTCTCGTTCTCCGACAAGTTCATAACTAAATCTTCACTCCTTCAAATGCCTCAGCCTTTTGGAAACTCCATCTCTCTTGTAACCCTTCCAATTTCAAGTGCCGCACTTTAACTGCAACTCTGTTTGCTTTCCTTTCCCCTGCTGTTATATCTAAGGTAAGTTGTCCCACCAAATCTGTTAACAGTTTCAATGACTACTTTAGACAATGAAATGCGCTTACACCGCACGCAGAAATTTATTTTCAATTGCCATAATATTTTACATTTCAACTATTTTAAAATTAGGCATTTACTTACGCTGAATAAACCGTTCTCCTCAAATTCCAAGACTTGAAATTCGCCAAATCCAAGCCAGTCATGGATTCTTTATTATTATTATTTGTATATATCCATCAAAAAGCAAGATTTCTTTTATGATGTTGTAGTTGGTAATTGCTCTATAAATTCCAAAATGATGCGCAGACCAGCCATCAAAACATTTTGCAAGCTGAGTGTTTACTGAGAAGGAAACAAATATACTAGCACGTGAATTTAAAGCCATCGTTTGGAGATTCAAGCATGAAATAATGGAATTTATGAGTCAAGAATAGAAACACTAAGCACACTTGATGGAGTTTTTCGGGGAAGTGACGGAGATCATTGATGAGGGTAGGGCAGTGGATGTTGTCTACAAGTAACGCCTTTTGACAAGGTCCCTGGTGGCACACTGGTGCAGAAGGTGAAGTTGCATGGGATCAGAGATGAGCCGGCAAGGTGGATACAGAGCTGGCTCAGTCAGAGAAGACAGAGGGTAGCAGTAGAAAAGTGTGTTTCTGAATGGAAGATTGTGACAAGTGGCATTCCTCAGGAATCAGTGCTGGGACCTTTGCTGCTCGTAATATATGCAAATGATTTGGAAGAAAATTTAGCAGACTTGATGGTAAGTTTGTGGATGGCACAAAAGTTGGTGGATTTGCAGATAGTGATGAGGGTCATCAGAGGGTACAATAGGACATAGATTGATTGGAAGCTTGGGTGGAGAGATGGCAGATGGAGTTTAATCCGGACAAAGTGAGGTAATGCATTTTGGAAGCTCTAATACAGATAGGAAGCATACAGTAAATTGCAGAACGTTTAAGAATATTGAAAGGCAGAAGAATCTGGGTGTACAGGCGCACAGGTCACTGAAACTGGCAACACAGGTGGAGAAGGTAGTCAAGACCTCATACAGTATGCTTGCCTTCACTGGCTAGGACATTGAGTTTAAAAATTCACAAGTCATGTTAGGACTTATAGAATCTTTGTTAGGCCGCACTTGGAACATAGTGATAATTCTGTTTGCCACATTACCAGAAGAATGTGAAGGCTTTGGAGAGGGCACAGTAAAGGTTTACCAGGATGTTACCTGGCATGGAATGTGTTTGGTATGAGGAGAGGTTGGAGAACCTTGGTTTGTTCTCACTGGAATAATGGAGGTTGAGGGACAACCTGATAAAAGTCTACAAGATTATGAGGGCATGGACAGAGTGGATAGTCAGAAGCTTTTTCCCAGTTGGAAGAGTCAATTACTAGGGAGCATAGATTTAAAATGCGAGTGGCAAAGTTTAAAGGAGATGTACGAGGCAATTGTTTACAGAGAGGCTGGTTGGTACCTGGAACTTGCTGCTGGGATAGGTAATGGAAGCAGGTACGATAGGGAGTTTTAAGAGGCACCTGGACAAATACATGGAGAGGGTGGGAATAGAGGGATGTGGTCCTCGGAAGGATAGGGGGTTTTGTTCAGTCGGGCAGCATGGTCGATGCAGGCTTGGAGGGCCGAAGGGCCTGTTTCTGTGCTGTAATTTTCTTTGTTCTTTGTTTTGTTCACACAAAAGTACAACTACACAGTCAAAATTATTTATGCAAGCGTTTTCCAAAAATATTCTGCTTTGTTGAAATCAGAGATGAATATCCAGTTTCAGGTTAGAGCTCTTGGAGATGATCATCTGAAACCTATTGCAGTAATATTACCACAGATATCCATTATTGCCAGAAAGAAGTGTTTCGCAGATTTCCTCCTCTCCAGTAGATACAGGAAGTAACATAAAGCTTATACCGAAACTATGCAGCAAGAACACATTTGCTCTGCGCAGATGGCAGATGGTTGGTTTACAATGGTTTCACCACGCATGCTGCTCAGGATTTAATCATGATGTGGGTATGCCGGCGTTGGACTGGCGTAAACACAGTAAAAAGTCTGACAACACCAGGTTTTAGTCCAACCTATTTATTTGATAATATACTCGCAAGCTTTCGGGTTAGCCCCTTCGTCAGGTGAATCACCTGACGAAGGGGCTAACCCGAAAGCTTGCGAGTATATTATCAAATAAATAGGTTGGACTAAAACCTGGTGTTGTCAGGCTTTTTACAGGATTTAATCGCCATATCTCTTTGGGAAAAAGAAAATCAATCTCTACATATGTTTCACCCGCCTCATCTTTAAGTCTAATATTTTTCATCATTTTGCAAGTCCTAATTTCCACAACATACAAAGATTTCATGTGATCTTTTCCGGCTACAATTTTTGGGCCAAATTGTGTTTTTTTGTCTGACCTATGTCAACGTACATTTTCCATTCTTAAATACAGCAGTTAAACTTAAATTCACCACCTTAAGTTCCTAATGCAAATTTTCCTTCATGCTGCCCAATGGTTTTGCATCCGAATTTTGCCAATTTCCATTTAATAAATCTTTCATTCATGCCTTTTCCAGTTTTGATGTCCTCAACATTGCAAACCACACACAACTCACGCCTTAGGGCGGAAATACCATATGTTAAAGAGCAATATATTGGTTAAAAAAAATTGAAACGTATTTCTTCATGTGGATGCACGAGTCCAGAAGATTGTATGTTTGTGTACTGGTGCCGGAGAAATATGGGAATGAGCCAAAAAGAATCGAGGGAGATGTTGGAAAGGAGAATGAGGGTAATTGTGAGAGAAAGGCGGGGTAGAGGTGGATAGAATTTGGAAGTTAGATTCTATGGAAGCCTCAGAAAGTAGGCACAGGGCATCAAATCTCCCTCTCATTGTAAACCCTTGCAAATTTGAAGTCCCCAGAAGTACAATTTAGATATGTGGAATTTAACGATCCCATAAATATTTTCTTGGAAGTTCCCACCAGCTTTATAATGTCTGAAATCGTTACCTGCAACCCAAGAAGAAATAGCTTTTACACTTCAGTTTCTGGATGGACTGGGGAACGTGTGAAGTTTGAGAATGTCAGAGCAGACAAAGACGGCCCAACGTTTTTTTAGTTATGGTGGAAGATGGAAACAGAATTGTGTGGATCGAGATCCTCCCTCCTGCACTTACTGGGTTTTCTCATAAATGTCTCAATACTATTCATATTCGTTACTCCCACCTGGCAATGATGTTCGCGTGCTCTGAACTCGCCAGAATAAAACGATTACTCAACTGAATCCCTTGAGGAATCCGGGTGCGGGGCGGGGGGTAGTTTAGGAGTCAGCAGAAAAGGGAAATAAGGCGGGCAACAAGGGAAAATTAGATCGCTTTGACAGATAAGGTAAAGGAAAAATCGGTGTATTCAAGGCAATAGTGTAACGAGGGAGGGAATGGAGTCATTTACTTATCAGCAAGGTCGCCTATGTGCGCAGCCAGGGGAGATAGCTAAGATGCTAAGAATACAAGATCATGATAAACATAGCCAATGAGCCGAGAAATGCCAGATGGGGTTTAATTCAGATAAATGCATGCGTTACATCTTGACGAAAAAGGCAGAATTGATCGAATGGCAGGGCCCTGGGGAGTGCTGGGGAACAGAAAGGCCTGGGGTGATCTATGGGTGCAGATAAAACATTCTGTAAAAATTCATCACAGGTCGACAAAGTGGCGAAGGCAGCGTTTGACACACTTGCCTTCATCGGTCAGATCATTGAATACAAGAGTTGGAATGTTATGTTGCAACTGTACCAGCATTGGTAAGACCATGTTTGGAGTACGGTGTATAATTCTGGTCGTCATGCTACAGGAATATGCTATTAAACAGAAAAGGGTGGAATAACAGATTTGCAAGGTTGTTAACACGACTGGAATATTTGAAATATAAGGAGAGGCTGGATAGATTGGGACTTTTTTTTCCATGGAGACCAGGAGGATGAGGGGCGGACATGAAGCGGTTTATAAAATTATGAGGGGCATTGATAAGGTGAATAGTCCAAGTGGTTTTTTTTATTCCCAGGGTAGAGGAGTCCAAAATTAAAGGGCATAGGTTTAAAATGAGAGGGGAAAGATCTAAAAGGGACCGGGAGCAAATGTTTCACACCAAGGATGTGTTTATATGGAATGAACTGCGAGAGGAGGTGATAGAGGCGGGTGCAATGACAGCACTTAAAAGACAATCTGAGCGGTTCCTGGATAGAAAAGGTTTAGGGGGATATGGGGCAAACACAGGCAAATGCGACTAGTTCAGTTTAGGAAACATGCTTGGCATGGATGGGATGGGTCGAAGGGCCTGTTTTTGTACTATTTGACTCTATAGGACACAGTGCATTGCACTGAGTTACTGTATTTATCTATCACCAGGATGCACTGTTGATTATTACCTTCAGAAACTCATTCCCACAACCGCAGGTGTACAATTATTTTGTCTGCGAGTGTTCCCTTTAACTGCGGCTTTCTGTGAGAATTTCAGAACACAAATAATGCCGATGTCTGTGACTTATTGTGTGCTGGGTGTTCGATAGTTAGCTGCAAGTGCACACATTAACGAGACCAATCTTTAACATTTATTAACGTGTTTGTGTTTTTGTTTATAAAATTCAACTTGAAGGAGAGTTTTACTGATGACTGTGAGCGCTTGGCACTGCACTGCTACAGACAGAGCGTCGGAGATTGTGTGCTGATATTCAATTACTGTCTCTGCAGCTTGTACAGATTTCCGACTCAATTGTGATGTCCAACTTCACATCTGAGGAGTATTGAGCTGATCGGGCCACTGACTTCAAACTTTCGTTGTCATTTTCCTTATTACCTTCGGTTGCATTTCAACAGGGCCTGGGGAGTATCCAACTGCAGCCATTTTCATCGAATATTCCTTTTTATTAAGCTGTCGCTTTAATTTATTCAGCGACGTAGTGTCTTGTTCACTTGGTAAGACTTTGAACATTATCATCATTTTTAAATGAAATGCAGCATGGGGATGTAGTGTCTTCGACGTTCAGACTGTCTTCATGTGTATATTCTACTGATGTTTCCAAATCTGTGAACTCAGTAATACATGGGAACAGTGAGGCGTCGCGGTATGATCGGAATTTGGACAAATAGTCATTCAAGTCTTCTCCTCAATTTTATTGAATCGGGCAAATCGTGATTTTTTTCTAAACAAAAACCTTGCCCCTAATAATCCCCCTTTCCCCCACGCTCCAACTCCCCCACCCCTTCATTATTGTGGGATATCAGATCCTGTGGGCTTGTCTTCTGTTTTTCAAAGCATCTAACATATCGACATGCACTAGAATATTTAAATACCCCTCTCTTGGCGCATTCTCCGCCATCTGGTTGGCACGGTGGCACATTGGTTAACACTGTTGCCTCATGGCGCTAGGGTCCTTGGTTCAATTCCAATGTCTGTGTGGAGTTTATATTTTCTCTCCATGTCTGCGTGTGTTTTGTTCGGGTGCTCCGGTTTCCTCCCACAGTCCAAGATGTATAGGTTAGGTTGATTGGCAATGCTAAATTGACCCAAGTGTCAGCGGATTTGTAGAATACATGCGTGGCGTTACAGGAATAGTGCCTGGGATTGAATTGTGGTCGGCAGAGATTAGATGGGCCGAACGGCCTCCTTCTGTGAGTGTAAGTATCTGTGACGTGTGTGTGTGAATGTATGCCTCCAAATGTGCCTGGGTGCATGTGAATGTAGTGAAACTGTGGATTTATATATGTGGTTATGTCTAGAGGGAATGTATGCATTAATGTTTTTCTGTGTATGAATCTTCCTATGTGTGCTCACGGGTTCCAAATCTGCCACTCTGACTTCAGCACCTGCTGTTGACCAGTGGTGATGACTATGTAAAAGGTGAATTCCCTAAGCATGCAAAACATTTCGTGTGACAAATGAAGAAACTAATTCTTGAGAGACGTGTTTTGTGTCAACTATCTTACGTGAACTGTTTATCATCTATCAATTATTTCCCAGCTTCACTTCTCACTGATCACCATGAATTTCAGGTCTTACTGATCACGCCTTCACACATCCTTGACAAGAATGTCTCTAAAAACTAGTGGTCCCCTAAATTTATCTTCATTGCCCGTGCAGTAAACCCTTGCGGATTGGTGCATATTCCATCTTGCCAATGTCTGTGATCCAGCAAATACGTGTTTGTCGTATGTGTCAAAACAATGATTTGCATTCAAAGGATGTCTGCATAAAAGAGTCTCTACTGCCGTGTCCTTAGCTCCCTAGTATGGTCTTTATAAACCTATGATTGTGTGGCCAAACTCCTGTCCAACTCGATTTTCAAGTTTGCTGATGATACCACCGCAATGGGTCTGATGAGACAGATTAAGGAATGAGATAGAGAATCTGGTGACCTGGGGTGACAACGTTAATCGCATTCCCAATATCAGCAAAAGGAATGAGATAGTCGTCATCATCAGGAAGCGAAGAGGAGTGCATGCACCTGTCTATATAAGTGGGGTGAAATGGAAATGGTTGAAAGCTTCAAATTTCTAGGTGTCCAGATCACCAACAACCTGTTCTGGTCCCTCCACGCAGACAGTACAATTAAGAAAGCCCACCAACGTTGGTACAGTCTCAGGAAGCTAAGAAAATTTGGCATGCCCCCTCCAATGCACCATAGAAAGCATTCGTTCTGGTTGTAACCATACAGCTTGGTTTGGTTCGTGATCTGTACAAGACTGAGGGAACTACAAAGGGTCATGAAAGAAGTCCAGTCCATTATGGAAACCAGCCTCGCATCCACTGAATCCACCTACAATTCCAGCGGCCTCGGAAAAGCAGCTACCATCATCGATGACCCCGTGCACTCCAGAGATAATCTCCTCCATCTCTTCCATTTGGAAGTTTATGTGAAAGTCTGAGATCATGCACCAACCGACTCAAGAACACTTGTTTCCTTTCTGCCATCAGATTTTGAATGGACTTACCTGGTACTGAGTTCAAATTTCCAGCACCCTAGCCATGACTAGAAACCTATATTCTGCATCCTTTAGTTCCTTCCTGTGGTATGTGTGGTATGCTTTCTCTGTATAGTGTGCAACAAACAATAATTTTCACTATATCGCAATACATATGACACTAATAAATCAAAATCAAATAAAAAATATTTTGCTATGAGATGCCAATATTGATCCACAAACGTTCTCAGGTTTCCTGCCCTGATGTAAGTAATTCTCGTCTGCTTCACAGCCATATGACAAGGTCCTGAGATGGGGTGGGGTTCTCCTCACTCTGTGGAAACTATTGCCATTGCTTGGACTTGCCGGAGAGGAGGAATCCCTGGTGTGTATGCAGGATGGTTTTCTTGACCGATATTTGGAGAAACCAACTGGAGAAGAGGCCATATTAGACTCAGCACTGTGTAACGAGAAGGGAATCATTGCCAATCTAACTGCACAAGACTCGACCACGACTTGATAGATGAAAACAAATTACTGTGGATGCTAAAATCAGAAGAAAAAATGCTGGAAATCCCAAAAGATCTGGAAGCATCTATAAGAAGAGATAAGTGTTGATGTTTCAATTCCACGTCTCAATGTGTCAAAGCTGAAAGGCATAGAAAGTGGGAGATATTTATACTGCAGGGGGAGGGAATAAAAAAACCAGGGGAAAAAGCTGCTAATAATTGTCTGCAGTGAGAATAAAGGGTGTGAATGGGCAGCTTGCAGAATTCTGTAAACTGTGGCAGATGGAGATGTTGGGAAAGGGTTAGGGTTCGGATATGGTTTAGGTTTCAGCTATGATAGCAGGGGAAACTCACCTTCAACTCTCGTGTCATATTATGGTTTACAGCGCCAAGTGACTGCCACGGTCAGCATTCTTGTCCTGCTAGAATTTTATACCATATTTTTAAACCTGTAATGATGTTGTTACATGAACATTTGGCTTGGACAAAGGTGAGAACTGAAGTTGTGAGTCGGGATGAGGGTTAGGTGTAAGGGATAGTGTTAGGGTTAGGATAAGGTGTTAGGGTTGGGGGTAGAGATAGGGTTAGGTTTTAGGGTTAGTGTTAGATGTTGGGATTATTGTTAGGTATTAGGGTTAGGATTAGGTGTTAGGGTGAGTGTGAGGGTGAATTAGGGTTAGGCTTGGAGTTAGGGTTAGGAGTCAGGGGTTAGGGTTAGGTGTCAGGGTTTGGGTGAGGTTGAAGGTGGTTACGGTTAGGGTGAGGGTGAGTTAGGGTTAGGAGTAAGGACTAGAGTGAAGGTGGATTAGGGTTAGGGTGAAGGTAAGGGTTAGGAGTTTGGGTTCGGGGGGGTGGTGAGGATAAGTGTGGGTTAGGATGATGATTAGGATTGGAGTTCGGAGTTTTCTTGCTTAAATGGCACTATTTTTACAAGTTCATGCTCCACGTGTCATTCATGGGTTTGTTTTTAGGGTTTGGACAGCTGGGGAGTCTTACCTTCAATTCTGGTCCCGTACTAGGGTACACAGCGCCAAGCGACTGCTACTTGTTGCCTTAGCAGTTCACCAGATTCTCGATCTCATTCCTGTACTCTGTCTCGCCATTTGTTGATGTCGTCAGCAAACTTGAAAATCCAATTGGAGGAGAGTTTATCGGCACAGTCATAGGTGTATAAGGAGCATAGTTGGGGGTTGGGAATACAGCTTTGTGGGCCACCAGTGTTGAGGGTGATCGTGGAACAGGTGTTGTTGCCTCTCCTTAATGATTATGGTCTGTGAGTTAGGAAGTTCGGGATCCAGTCTCAGAGGGAGGTGCCAAGGCCCAGGCTAGGGAGTTTAGAGATGAGTTTTGTGGGAATAATAGTGTTGAAGGCTGAGCTGGAGTCAATAAAAAGGAGTCTGCCATAGGCGCCCTTGTTATCTAGAGTGCAGGACCATGGAAATGGCACCTGCTGTGGATCTGTTGTGGTGATAGGCAAACTGTGATGGATCCAGGCAGTCCTGGAGGCTGGAATTGATTCATGCCATGATTAACCTTTCGAAGCAATTGATAATGATGTACATCAAAGTCTCGCTGCTTAGTTTTTCTTCAGTACCAGGGTGATGATCATCTTCTTGAAGCAATGTGGACCTCAGATGGTTGTAAAGAGAATTGGAACATGTCTGTGAATGAAGATATGGGAGGAGTGAGGGTGGGGAGTGGGATGGGGGGTGCGAGGTGGGAATCTCATAAAGACTTCTAAAATTCTAGCAGGGCTAAACAGGTTCGATGCAGAAAGGATATTCCTAATGGTTAGAGTATTCAGAACCACGGGGTCACAGTCTGAGGATACAGGGTAGACCATTTAGGACGGAAATGAAGAGACATTTCTTCACCCAAGAAGTGGCGAGCCTGTGGAATTCATTACCACAGGAAGTAGTTGATGCCAAAACATTGAATGTTTTGAAGCGGCGGCTCAATATAGCTCTTGGGGTGAACAGGATCTAAGGTTATGGGGAGAAAGCAGGATTAGGCTGTTGAATTGGACGATTAGCCATGGCCGTGATGAATGGTGGAGCAGGCTCGAAGGGGCGAATGGCCTCCTCCTGCTCCTATCTTCTACGTTTGTACGTTTCCCCAGGAAATGCGACATTGTCCAATTCTGCAGGAGCTGCGGTTGGACGGCTCTGAAACAAATGGGCAGTTATTCCGTGACTCGAAAAATATCTCGACTAGCTTTTAAAGGAGAAAGAATAAGAATTCCTCCTTTTTTGACGAGATTTAATCTAGCTTTAGAATCTGCCATGAGCAGAATCAGTTTCAGCTGAATCGTCCTCTTAACTACCGCTGGTAGAGTTTTTATATGCTTCAATACACTTACATTGTGTTCCTGTAAATTTCAGTCAGTTGAACATTTTAAAGTTGATCATTACTTTGTCAGAGGAGAATACGTTACCTTCAGCAATCACTGAATGAACGGTCCGTGATCCCCCTGCAAAACAAGCCCCCCCCCCCCCCCCCCCCCCTTCAATAATGCAGGGATCTGAATTCGCCCAGGTATCTGCACTGGTTTCCACAAGGCTCTGTTTACTTCTGATAGCACATCATCAATTAAAAAGTCTGGGCATTAATTGTCAAATTTCCTCATGATTCCATCCACAGTACTTATGTTTTTAACACGAGTGTTTAATCCAGGAAACCACCGAGATTGTTTTGTACCAGCCCGAAATTTGATCCCTCAACAGTTAAACCATATTTCAGTTTAATGCTTCGCCAGCCAAAGGTCATAACGAAAAATTATCCAACTGATCTAACCATCGTTCTCCATCCACAGATTGTCTGTGCCTTCTAGAACTTCCATTCCTATCCGTGTTAATTTTCATGCTTATCAGACATAAACGCAATACAGTCGGTTCCTTTATCCAAATAAATCTAAACCATTATGATTCACTTCAATTCGCGTTAGAAAAACTTCAGAATATGTCATCGCAGAACTTCAAGTATTCCAAACAAAAGAAATCCCATTTATCATGAATCTTGTTAGCGAGACAATCCTCCATCCCGGCTCTCATGTTGTCCCACAGCAAAGTGATTCCTTATCTTGTGTTCTAACCTTCCCTACACAATTGATATTTCTGCATAGAACATAAAGAACATAAACATAAGAAATAGGAGCAGGAGTAGGCCAACTAGCCCTTCGAGCCTGCCCCGCCATTCAATAAGATCATGGCTGATCTGTCGTGGCTCAGTTCCACATTCCCGCCCTCTCCCCATAACCCTTAATCCCCTCTCTTATCAAAAAATAGACAAATGGGCTTCTTCTGATTCCCACGGTTTTCCCTCTGCCTGTTGCATCAGCAAGGAATTCAGTTGCACTGATCAACAATGTCGTGTTTTACCTGGTATGAACCTTTGTTGATTAATCTATGCTTTACTGCATGACAATCTATCTTCACTGTAAGTATTGGTTCACTGCAGGTTCTCAATAACAGATAGAAATCTAACCGGCATATAGTTCTCCCAATTATTATTATTTTTCAAGACCTTTTTGATAGCCCCGAATTTGAACAGGAAGGCGCTTATATTAGCAATGACGTCATTTGACAAAACACATTTATCCAGCGCTTCTTTCTCCTTTAGTGGTCGATACTATTTCAGCCATTATTCGGATTTAGACTATAAACTGATTTATTATCACGGTTCCCTCTATACCATTTTTCGTTTTTGCTTCTACCATCCCTATGCACCCACTAAATGTTCTGTCTGTGCAACTCTACAACGTGACATATTATTTTCTATGTTAAAGTCAGGAGTTTGACCAAAGCACACAGTCTGCTCATTTGAAAGCTGGTATCATGCCAGATGCGTTAAATCGTCAATAGATCACCCATCACTCAGAACAGGACAAACTGTAACAAAAAGTTCAGTTTCAGGTCGGGCGCTGAGGCTATGAAGGCGTTTAAAAACAACAAACTTTCTGAGTCTGCATTCAGAGTGTTTCTGCCCTCGGCGAATGAACCTGAGTCTGAGGAATACAGTGGAACATGAGAAAATCACTGTTATTGGTTCTCGGCTTCCTACTGCTGGCTGGCTGTGTTTGGCGCAAGGTCCATGCTCGGAAAAAAGGTTATTAGGGTTTCCATTTCATTGTATCATTTCTAATGTGTTCATTGCTATTTGAGATTCTGGAAAACAGCACATTTTTAACAGAATTCACTTTTGTGAATCGATCTCCTGACTGTTTAGCTGTCTCTTGTGAAGTGAGACAGAGTTTCAGCAGTGTGATGTACTGAATGCAGGGCGATCTCATTACTGCAAATTATTGTCCGGTGCTGAATCTCTCTCTCTCTCTCACTTCTCTCTGCCTCTCACTTCTCTCCCTCTCTCTGAAAATCCATCCTATGCGATGCAATATCATTTGCTTCTTTTTGGGTTTTGCTTTGAACAAATCATCGGTGGTATGTTTCATATTGACAAATATCAATGGTTGGAAAAGATCAGTTTTCTGTTCAAGGTTGCATCCTTGTGGCGACGAAAAACAAAACTGAATATCTTCTCACGTATCTCACATGGAAGTTGTGTTTCCATGGTAGCGTTGTATCCTTGGTCAGAGGTTCTGGTTTGAAGTCCCGCTTTTTGGCTACAGAAGGTGTGGTCATCACGTGACAAAACATGTCGCTGGAAAACCTTCTCAGTCACGTGCTAGCCAATAGGAAGATCAGAGAAGATTCCTGATCAGCCTCAAAGTGGACAGCAGTGGCAATCATTGCAATACTTTGCCAAGTATGGGAATTGAAAAATCCAATAGAAATCTCTTACCCAAACCCGCCTCTTAAGGGATGGCGCAGAAAAAGGTGGTAGTCAAATGCGAATAAAGTGCCCCGTTTTCCATCTGGTCATATAATGAATTATGAAGTTGAAGCAGAGATTTTTCTTTGCAATGCCATTTAGAACTATCTTGCTGCCCAAATTCCGTTCATGATGGAAATTGGCGTTCTTGTTTGCGGTTTGCAGGTGATCATCTGTGTCCATAATAATCAATAATTCCCTTCTGCATTGCCCATTTCAGGCAAGATATGGTGTGACTTCCCCGACACAATGTGTCGCATTGGTTCCTGTAAAGCAGACGAGAAGGTTTTGAAGGCGTACTGTTCTTCTCGATTGGTGTGCTGCAAGCTGAAATTGGAGAGTGTTCTTTAGAGTCACATGGCAACTAGCGCAAGATTCAATCTCCAATCTGAAACATCCTTTCATTGAAAATGTTTCTCTTTTATAGCTAAGATGTCATTATCCCTCTCATTATTACCGCTGTCGTGCCAAAGTTCTGTACTCGGGTAATAAACATTGCAGCTTCAGCTCAGAGTTCTCTTCCTCTTTAAAAGATTTCTCTATGCACCAGGTGTTAGACAGTGAGCGATTCATGGAGGGTTTGTGGGAATTAAGAATATTGGAAGAATATACCACTGCAAATCACTCGCAAGGCTGATCACAAGATTTGGAACCAAGACTTTGATAATGAATTGATGGTCGCCAATCTGACAGATCTTGATACAAGAGAGCAGATGAATGTTTACACACGCAGTTCAAACGATGGCATTGTTTGCTGCAAGGAAGTAGAGTGACGACAGAGAATTGGGGAGAGACTTCCAACATCAACTTCTAAACTAAATTATTCACCAGGGTACTCAGATATAAAAAGACAAACGTAATGTTGCATTTGCCATTATCTTCAACTTTCTATTTTATATTAAATTTCAATTGCCTCATAGCCTTATAGCATTTGTAAGTCGTCCGTTTCTTGATACTTTCCTTCATCCAAAATACCCTTCCTTTCCCAAATTTCACTAGTTGAATTAAATTAAATTAACTACCGCGCACAACGTATCATTGTATTTTGTTGAAGGCATTCTTCTCTAACTTCAACGATTTGTCGTCAGTTTGGCTTGCTTCAAAGCTATCTCAGGACTTCTACCTTGAATATATGTATCGGCAACAAAGGATGTCGAAATGGTTATTCAGTAAATCTTTCCAATATAAATTAATGTCCCCCCCCCCCCAGTTATTTCAATCAATTTCCTGTGTTATTTTGGCAACATTGCCAGGGGCCAAAAGCACTTTTTCATTGTGGAGGAAGTTTCAAACTCAGAAGAGGTCCCTACCACGATCAGTTATTTTAAAATTGGAAATGACACGGTCAAGGATTAGAAAATGCCTGTTTTCTCTGGTGTTTTTTATATCCAAATTAACCGTGCCAATTCTAAAGAACAATATCAGATTTGAGACATTCGTCCATAAACTAAATCTCGAATCCTAGAATTTAAAACATTGACTTTTTTCCTCTTTTAGCCGACTCACTGAATTTCTTTAACTGCTGAGATTTACCACCAAAAATATATTTTAAGGAATAAAAGCCTCTAAGTTTATACAAACCTCATCATGGGGGAAAATTCGATATTTCATATTCGTCTGACGTCTGTCAGGACACCCTCCCTCCTCTTTCACTACTCCCCCACTTCTCTTTCACCCTTTCCTCCATCTCTCTCTTTCCTCTACCACCATCTCTCCCCGTCCTTCCGTGCTTCTCTCCCCTCCTCTCCCCCTCCCTCCCCTACCTTTCTTCTTCTCCCTCCCTTCTTCTCTCTCCACAGCCTCCGTTCTACTTCTCCCTCCCTTCCTTTCACTCTTTACCCCTCCCTCTCTACTCACTTCCTCTTTAAGTCTCTACCCACCTCACTCTAACACCACATCTCTACCCCCTCCTTCCTTCTCTAACTCATCCCTCAATCTCTACGTCCTCCCGCTCCACACTCTCCCCTCTAATCCCTCTCTCCCACTGTACTACTCTCTCCCTGTCTACCCACTTCTGCCCTCGCTTTCTACCCTCTCGATCCCTCCCTCTCTACCTCCTCCCTCCCTTCCCCCTCCCTAACCGCTCACTCCCTCTCTACCCCCTCTCCCTGTCTCTTCCCTCTGCCCCTTTCCCCCTCCCCCTTCCTTCTCTCCCCCTTCCCCGTTCTCTCCCCCTCACCCTCTTTCCCTCCCCCTGTCTCTCTCCCATCCCCCATCCTTCTCTCCCACCAACTCCTGCTAGTGGTTTCTGACCAGCTTAGACTCTGCGACACTCACACCCTCGTGTTGCTCGTGTACTCGTAAGTTGACCACACGCTAACCTTCACTTTCTCAAAGGAGAATGCAGGAGAGGGTCCGACCAGTGCATCACATTCCAGGTTCCATTGGCATCAAACATATGCCCCCTACCCCTAGCCCTACCCACCAACACCACCCCCATACCCACACCCCACACCTCCACACATTGAAGTTGTTGGAGAAACTGAGACATGCTGCCTGGCTGTGGAGGGCTGCACTGTGTTTGGGCCAGTCCGAAAGCTGGCTCACCATCACTCACTCATTCACTCAGTGAGTGTTGCAGCCCGAGGGACTCATTCACTCACTCAGCCTGATGGAGTCACTCACTCACTCATTCAGTCACTCACTCAGTGAGTGAGCAGTCCAAGGTATTCACTCACTCATTCAGCCTGTCAGAATCACCCACTCACTCGCTCACTCAATCATTCAGTGAGTGTGCATCCTGCGGGAGTCACTCACTCTCTCACTAGCATGATGGACTCACTCTCTCACTCAGCCTGACTGACTCACTCACTTACTCACTCCCTCACTCAGCCTGAGAGACTCACTCCCTCACTCAGCCTGAGGGACTCAATTACACAGACTGAAGGACTCACATTCACGCGTTCATTTAACCTGAGAGACTCACTCACTCAGCCTGAGAGACTCACTCACTCACTCAGCCTGAGGGACTCACTCACACCCTCACTCAGCCTGAGGGACGCACTCTCTCAGTCAGCCTAAGGGATTCACTCAGTCTGAGGGACTCACCCAATCGCTCACTCACTTACTTGTTCATTCCTCACTCACTCATTCAGTTAGTGAGTGTGAGCCCGAGGCATGTATACACACACACACACACACACACACACACACACACACACACACACACACACACACACACACACACACACACACACAGTTGGCGGGGGGGGGGGGGGGCGGTTGCTCCCACACAGAGTAGCAGAAACATCGTTCTGGATTTGGACAAATCCAAGGCTTTTCCGCAACAGTAAACGTTCTCCTGGGTCTCTCCCAACTCGCCAAAGACAGCGGCTCACTGACACCCCCGGGCCAGGGGGAGTGGGGAGCAGGGAGAGGGGGTGGAAAGGGATAAATTGAACTCCTGTCTGGCTTGCCGTCAATCTCAGACTGGATTTGGATAAAAGACTTTCATTCGGGGGTGAGTTGCCCGGAACCTGAGAGGAAAGGAAGGCATGAGAGCTTCAGCCCCTCCGGAGTGAGTAAGTGGAGGGTGTAGGAGCCTCCCTGCCTTCTTCCCCCCTCCCATCCTCCCGGCTAAAATGCCCCAGAGCCAGAGAAAGGAGGGTGGCCTCTGGATGGAAGCAGGAGGGGGAATCAATTCCGGTTTTTTCTCTCCCCCTTTGCTAAAAAGATGATCTGTAATGTTTTTACATGAAATTCTCTTACAGTCGATGTCACATTGCTGAGAATATTTCAGACACCGGGATATGCTTGCTTTTCACCCATAATGTTGGGACTCCAAATGTTGATGAACCCTTGGGTCTGTCAGTGTAATCCATCTCCTATCTGAGAATCAGCCTCAGAAAGAGCAGTGTGCCTTTAACTCAGTGATTCCAAACTCGAATACAAACAGCAAAACCAAAAACAGAAACTGTTGAGAATATTCAGCGAGTCAACGAACTTTTAAGGTTTATTTAATTAGTGCCATAAGTAAGGTTTACATTAACACTGCAATGAAGTTACTGTGGAAATCTCCTAGTCGCCACATTCTGGCACCTGTTCGGGTACACTGAAGGAGAATTTAGCATGACCAATGTACCTAACCAGAATGTCTTTGTACTAAGGGAGGAAACTGGAACACCCACAGGAAACCCGCATGGACACCGGAAAAACGTGCAGAATCTGCTCAGACAGTGACCCGAGGCGGGAATCAAACTTGGGTCGCTGGTGTTGTGAGGCAGCAGTGCTAAGCACTGTATCAGCGTACTACCCAGAAAGTGCCCAGGTAATGTTCCTTCGGGATAATATCTGGAATATTAATTCTGCGTATCTCTCCAAATGCACATGCACACATACAGAGAGATAAATACACACACATAGACACATACACACACACAGACACACACACACAAACACACACATGCACAGACACAAACACAAACGCTGCCAGATCCATAGGTAATTATTCTGTTTTTTAAGATATATTTTGTTCACTTTAAAGTTTGTTTAAAGAGTTTATGCTGTCGAGATCGGATCCGTTCAGCGCATTTGTACAGGCCTTGCTTTGAACAGTGAATGAATTCCTCAGTTTCTGCAGCTTAGACTGTGTAAGGGCAGCACGGTGGCACAGTGGTTCAATTCTGGCCTCGGGCCACTGCCTGTGCGGTCTCTGCACGTTCTCCCTGTGCCTACGTGGGTTTTCTCCCAGTGCTCAAGTTTCAACCCAGAGTCC
Organism: Carcharhinus amblyrhynchos; assembly: GCF_965287045.1. Classification (NCBI taxonomy): domain Eukaryota; kingdom Metazoa; phylum Chordata; class Chondrichthyes; order Carcharhiniformes; family Carcharhinidae; genus Carcharhinus; species Carcharhinus amblyrhynchos. The sequence goes on from NC_137330.1 coordinate 5,122,334, forward strand.
AAAGACGTGCTGATTAAGTGGATTGGCCATGCTAAATTTGTCCCTTAGTGTCAGGGGGATTAGCAAGGTAAGCATGTAGGGTTGCGGGGATAGGTTCTTGGTGGGATTGCGCTCAGTGCAGACTTGATAGGCCAAATGGTCTCCCACTGCACTGTAGGAATTCTATGATGCTGTGATTTTAAATGTAGACATCCCCCAGGTCGGCACAGTGGTTAGCACTACTGCCTCACAGCCTAGAGACCCAGGTTCAATTCCTGGCTCGGTTAGCCCTAAGCAGGTGTACCTCGGGGTGGTCCCATAAGTCAGTGTAATGGTGAATATAGGACACCACATATGCTAAATCACACGAGCCTGCCCAATCCCATGGTAGCCACGGGTAGGCATTGCTTCCACAGAAAAAATAGGTACCATTATATACAATCATACTGCTGTCATTTGCAGAAGAGAGGTTGATCGGGGCACCGACTGTGGATTGTAATCTGTTGCACCAAAGCCCAGGCGCAACTAGTGGCGTTACCCTGCTGAGTACGTAAACTATGGCCAACAGTTTTGGTTCCATTTCTTACCTAGCAGATAGATCCCTGTTGTTTTTTCACAACAAAGTGGGAAGGAGAGTCTGATATTTCATAGCTAGGTTGCTAATGGTTCTGAAAGGCTGATAGATTACACCATCTGCCTCCGAACCCCTAAACAGCATGGTCACTGACATTGAAAGTACCTCGCATAGTGCTACCTGATGGGATTTTAAATGTCACTTTCCTTGTCTCGTTCTGGGTTCCATCCTGATTCAAAATCCATTCTACCATTTCTGGGGTTGACAAAGGGATAGGGAATAAAGGACTCCCCCCACCACCACCCCTCCCCCCACCCCCCCCCCCCCCCCCCCACCATTTCCTCCGTGCATGGGAATGCGTGAGCAGACCCAGCACTTGCTCAAATTTGACTGTAATGCATACAAGTGAGATATATACACGAAAGTGTTCACGTGAGGGGGTCCAATTTCAACGGATTGGTGCAATGACCTCTTGGATCGGTCAAATCTCATTGTACCCATTCCCCCGAGCCCTCTGCTGTTGATGGGCACAGGTCCGCCTTGTTGTCCAACGAGGGGCATACACGCTATGGGTCGTACTTGGGGCTACTCTTGAATGTTCAAGATTGGCCTAGTGCTTCATGTCGTTAGTGTGTGCTTAAACTGGGCCAGATGTTGGGCAACACAACAGCTCAGTGACTATCACTGATTGCTGTGCAGACACATGGATTTGGGCCGGTGTCGGTGGGAGTTTGCACATTCTCTCCGTGCTTACATGGGTTTTCTCCGGGTGCTCCAGTTTCCTCCCACACCCCAAAGATGTGCTATTAGGCTGATTGGAAGTAATATATTGTCCCTAAATTAGTTTCCCTCAATGTGGATTGCCATAAAAACAATAGATAAGGGTCATGGGTGGAGGGGGGGACTGGTAATATTAAAATGGCGGGGCGGGCTCGTTGGGCCGAAGGGCCTGTTTCCCGGGCTGTTTTTGTTCTTTGTTCTTTGTTCATCCCGGTCCCTCAGCTAAACACTGGAAATTCCAGATACACCAAGTTATATTGCATGGGAGACCACAATCACCTGCCCCTCCAACAGAGTTGGCAACATAGTATGGTTAAGGAATCCCGAGCAGAGGTCCCTACGGGTTACTTCCCAGGGGCCTATTCCGTGTGTCGGATGGTTACAGAAGACAGCGTCATTGTTACAGAGATGTTTGTGATGCTCTAATCCCAAGCCTACACAATTCCATCTATATTTTCCCTCCGTGGCTGACAGGACAAGAAGCAGCAGGAGAAGCATCCTACAATAACCCGTGTGACCGTTACACAATCGCTCAAAGGCTGTCTCACCCGCGCACAACTTCCCGTGAACCTGTTTACCTGCGCACAACTTGCCGTGAGCCCATTCGGCTTGCTTGAAAGTCAGCCATCTCACGTTTCCGTGAACTGAGCACATTATTTCGCTTAAGTAGGCAAGGGTTTCTGCCCGTTAGTTCCTTTTACATGGATCACTTTATTCGTTATGGGTAAGGTAGGTTTGTGATAGATATGGAGATTCCCGAATCCACCAGCATTTCACATTGTCGGCCCCCTGCTAGTGCAGACAAGTAGATTCTGCCCACCTTCTTACCCAAACTCACGGGGGCTGCCCCTCACCAGTTTGCCTCTTCTGTGATGGCAGGGGAAGCCTGACTAGGTCGTCCGTGTTTGCTTCAACATATGGCCTCTGTGTGGCCCTCTTTATTGCAAAATCGGCAGGTAGGGGCCTTCCTTCTACCCCCTTTTCGGAGCCCTACGGCATTTGGCAAAGTGGCCTGGCTTAGTATTCTTTGGTTTAGTTCCTCCACTGTCTGCATGAACATTTTCCTGTTTTATTCGTGGGTATGGTTTCTCATCTGGTCCGTCTTTAATTCCAGAGGCCCATTCTACTAATTCATCATATCATCATAATCCCAGGAACTAATAACTCCCATTTTAACGGTTTTTGGTGAGCTGGTGATAGCCCATCTTTAAATGCTTCCAAAAAGGCCCTATATTTTCGGGCAGTTTCAGGTGTTCCTGAACTAAAGAGTCACTCCCCGAATTCAGAGGTTCTTTCACCCCTTTGTTGTTTAGTATTGGTAATTCTGGACAGTTGGTTGGTGTGTTGTCCAAGACTCATTGGACTTCCGCCTTAAACTGATAAAATGGTTCAATCATTGCATTGTGCTCAGCGCTTTACTCTACGGCAAAGTCTCCCACAGGTGCTATGAGTTGTGTGACTGGCCCATAGGGAGGCAAGGATCCCCAGCCGGGGTCCTCTAAAATTTGCTTTCTCTTTTCTAGTTCTCTATTATGTGCTTCCAACATTTTGATTTTTGCTTTGTCGTCAACCAATTTCATACCCAAGCCTGAGACCTGTTCAGTTAATCCGGCCAATTTGCGAACTAAGAGAACTCCAATTTTCTTAGTTCTGTCCTTTTTTTCCCCTTTTTCAACCGTTTCCATTGTTGGTCTATCCGGTGGGATGGATCCCAGCCCCCACCCTTTCTCATATGTTTAATGAATGTGTTCCTCTCAGTCATATATTGGTTTATCGGGGATCCCGGGGGTCCCAACTATCCCTGTGATCCCACCACAATAGAGATATATTTATACTCGCCACTTGGAGTCTTTTATTCTTCCTTCTCACTCTCCCCCTCCTAGGTTTCTCTTATCAGAGTCCGGTGATACTTGTCAGGGTGATCAGGTCCCTCCATACCACCGTTTATACAATTTAAGACAGCTTTTCCTTCTACTCTGGCCACCACTCAGACAGTCTCTTTCTCACATACGTCTGAACATCACACCCCAGGCATCTCTTTCTCCAGTCTCTACACCCACTTGAAAATCCTGACCTTCGTGTGGGGGGCTACCCGTCTTAACAACCGGTCCAAGGCTGGGTGTTAGAGATGCATGCCTCCTTGTCCGTATGTTTTCAGTTCAGACGTCTTTCATTCATACAACCTCTCATCACAGATGATCACCTATTGTAGTTTGACCCACCCTATTAAGTTTGGTGATCTATTCTGGAGCTCCGGTTATGGCTATTCAACCAGATCTGTAAACAAATCCAGGGCTTCGGCACCAATTTGTTGTTGGTAAATAAGCTTTTGGGAGAAGCCCAGTTCCTAAAACGGTTCACCAGATTTCTCCCCTAATAATCCATTAGTAGATTATTTATACATCCCAGTTCCCACCCTTAGTCACGAGCATCATGTGGTTATTGCTGCCTCAGCAGTTTCGTCCTTTGCATAGTCCGTTGTAATCATAGCTGTCTCAAGGCTGTGACTGTCTCCACTCTTTTCCTCTAGTATGATTAGCCATCATCGCATTTCGATACCTGTGGTTTCTTTAGCCAGCATTCAAGATTACAAGATCGTGCAAACAAGTTAACTAGCATACCAGGTTACAGGGGTGCAAAAACATGTTTGCAATGCTTTGCACAAATCGTTAGGAATGACAAAGTTCATTAACCCGTTCCCTTCTTCATCCTGCCATTGTAAGTACCTGCCCGACGGGCAGATGGATCATTCTTGTCAATGCGAGTATCAGTTAGACAGCCATTTTTGGAGACATCTTGTCAACGTGGGCGTCAGCTAGATCGACAGATTGAGGAAAGGTTTTGCCAATGTGAGTATCTGCTCGATGGGAAATGCAGAAATGGCATCTCAGTGTGAGTAACAGCAATGCAGAAAAATTGAGAAAGGTTCAATCAATTTCAATAATAGCTAAACGGGCTGATGGGGAACTATCTTCTTAGCGTGACTGCCAACTAAACAGGCAGATGGAGAAATGCCTTTACAGTGTGAGTCACAGCTTAACACGGGTCGATGGGAAAAGGCATTGCAGTGTGAATAACAGCTATACAGACAGATTGAGAAAGTTACTGTCAGTGTGAGTACAAGGTAGACGAACAAATGGGGAGATGACCTTTGAGTATGAGAACAAGCTAGGTGGGCAGGTGGGAAAAGGATAATCGGAGTGAATATGATCTATCACGTGGAACGTGAGGGATCGATTTTGCATGGATGGCTTGATTTTGGTTGGACAATCATCTGAGTTCGTAAAATATGCTGTGTATATTTGATAAAATTGAGCTTGATTATTTCTTTCTTGAAAAAAATCTGCCTTTGTGTAATTATTATATAAAATCTTAATCTCTTTTTTTTAAAATCTCTGTCACAATTGAAAAATCTGGGCATGATCTTAAAAGCTAAATTAATTCTGGATTTTGGTACACTCTTCACAACCAAATGAAACCAAACTGACATCATCAATGTGCTCTTCTAAAACTTATAGCACTGCAACTATCCATTACCTTAACTCACAAAAAGAATTTGTGGTGGAAGTAAGAACAAAGTCACCGTGGCAAAACGTGATCCATGAGGAATTCATTATGAGTGCCCCGGCATGAACTTTTTGAAACTCAGAAACATGGTGTAGATATTTCAACTTAGAACATATGATCCGTGAGCTTCAATACAAAACGCAGAATGCAGCAGAGTATTGTACTGGGATTGTGTAACATATTTATAATTATTTATCTGGAAAAATGACAATTGTTGTGCAAGCATTCCCTTCATTTCTGACTTTAATTTCCTTTCAGGATCTTTCGCTTCAGGTCACAAGTATTCAAGTACAATTGACCATCAAATTTCTCCCTTAATCATGCTGTGGAGATGTCGCCCACACTATTGATCGTTGCTCTTAAGCAGGTTGGTGGCAACTTGATGACTGTGACTGCACCTCAGACTCTCTAGACTCACTCCATCTCTATGACCTTATCCTTACCCTCTGTCCCTGACAGGGAACTAATTTTCTTCATTAAATATTGTCCCAGTTTCTGGTTGTTCCATTGTAACTGAGGCTCGGGATTCAAATCAGCTGTAGAAATTTTGTGAAACAGTGAGAGTTTGGATAGTGGTGCTGACTGATCATTTTGGCTTGATTGAGGCAAGGTAAGGGATATTTACTATGTGGGGGGGGGGGGGCGTGTTGGTGGGAGGGGCTGGTGGGTGGGTGGTAGTGGGATGACCTGCTTTCCAATCAATGCAAATTCTCATATATTTTCCAATCCCAATGATCTGATCCAATTGTTAGATGTGTCACTCCCATATCGTAATAATAATTTTCACTCTATTCCCATTGAAGCAAAACCCACACTTCTTCATAATGGAATGTTCTAATTAATATTGAAAAACTTTGGAAGTGGAGTATGATTCCGTTTTCCATCATTGAACAAAATGTCTAATTTGAGTAAAGGGACATTTCAGCAGATTCTTCAACTGTTCTCTGAACTTGGTTTGTGTCACAATGTAAATACCAGTGTTTGTGCAGGAACTCAGCAGTTGCATCATGAAGCCCAATTCCATCACAAAATAATCTAGATATATTGACTTATACCCCATATAATACATGTGACTCCATATGGAATAAAGCATTAAGAATGACCATAACAGGATAAAATTGGCCGATATAAAAAACAGCAAAATGATGGATCTCCTCCGACTCTCCATCTCTGTGCCTCTGGGGCTTTCATCATTGTTGTGATTCTGGAGTCTCTTGCGGGCTTTGCTGCTGACTATGATGTGTCTGACAGTGAAAACATTGAGCAGCAGAATCAGGACAAATGGAACACATGGGGTTAGAATGTGATGGAGGAACTCAACTGTTGTCCAGACTGGAGATTCCATAACACCCCATGTGTAACCACAAAACCGGGGGTCATTCATCAATATGTACTGCCCTGTTAACATAAAATACCAGAACATATTCTTTAAACAACTCAACGCAGTGACTGTTCCCAGAACCACAGTTGCTGTTTTCTCGCTGCAGTATTTACTTTTCAGCTTCTGGCAACAAATGGCCACAAAACGATCAAAGGTGAAAGTGACAGTGAACCAGACAGAGCAGTCAGTCATTGTAAAAAGCAGGACAGCATGGATGTTGCACACGTAGATGGACTTTAGAAAATGGAAATTCTCCGAATAAACAATTGGTATTTGCCTCAATATCAAGTCAAAGATAATGACCAATAGATCTGCCATTGCCATTGCTAGCAGATAACGAGTGACACATTTAGAAAGACCACATCCGTTGCGAAACAGGATTATAATTGTGAGGAGGTTAACTGTGAAGAAGGAAATCAAACAATGATATTATGCATCAGATTCAGGGAAACTGTACTCTGTTCATCATGGATTCTTGTGAGTTTCCAATGTGCTACTATAAATGTTGATTTTTCTGAAAGATTTGGCACTGGAAGAATGAACACTTTAGTCTGTAAAAAATGAATGGAAGGGGAATTTAACTAACAGAATGCAGAGCATATGGGGCAGTGTAAACATGAATGAAATGTCAATGTGAATGTGAGGGTTTTGTGAGTACAAAGAAAATTGACACAGGAATTGGAAGAGTAGCGGTGGCATGGTGACACAGCCGTTAGCATCGCTGCCTTACATTCCAGGGACCAGGGTTCAATGCCAATCTTGGGTGACAGTCTGTGTGGAGCTTGGATATTCTCATTGTGACTGCATGGATTTCATCCAAGTGCTCCAGTTTCACTCCAGAGGCTAAAGATACATATGTTAGGTTGAGTGGCCATTCTAAATTGACTTAATATTCAATAATGTGTAGCCTAGTGGGATAGATCTGTGGAGATACATGTATAAGGCAAGGGGAGCATTTCAGAGAGTCGGCGCAGACTCAAGGGGCCTGATGGCCTCTCAAAAACTCGAACAATCTTGAATATTTCTTTCAATGAAGTAGATGCAATTGCATGACTCTTAAAAAAATATAGGACCTATGTAATGGTCCTCTTCAGTTCAATCCCTAGCCTGAGGTTGTACCGGGTCAGAATTACAGAGGTAAGTCTGCCTCTGTCATTGTGAGGGATAGCGTGCGGGATGAACTGATGGACAAGGGTGAGAAGGGGTGATTCCTGATTTGTGTCTCATACAGACTGAAAAAGGCTTAGGAAGATAGAAAGGGAGCAAAAGAAATCAGTGTGCCAAATTCTGTGTGGAGGGATCACGATTAATAACTTATCTATTTCCATACCCATTGAAACAGTGTGCTGCATCCCTACACATGGGATTCACACATTAGCCAACCAAATACCCCCAGAATCATGCATAACATCCACATAGTTCTCATCATTCCAAATACATTCCATTAAAACCAGCCTCACCACTCGTTTCAATTTATCCACGCTAGCCACTAATCAACTACTGGATGATCATCACTTAAACACCCAGTGTAGGTACCCCATCAACTGGTTCACACAGGGAGGGAAAACATGAACGAAGATAAAGAACATGTCACCAACACCTGCCTGTAAAAGCCAGGATCCCCATAGAGCTCACAGAATATGTAACATTACATAGTTTGTCTACAAACTGAGCAGTCCTCACCATGGTGAGACGTTGCAGGTAGTTAAGGGTGAGTTTAAATGTGCTTATCAGTGTCACATGCTGGCTTACATTATAAGTACAATGAAGTTACTACGAAAATCCCCTAGTCGCCACACTCTGAAGCCTGCGGGAGAATTTTGAATGGCCACTGCACCTATCCAGCACGATTTCTGGACTGTGGGACAAAACCAGAACATCCAACGGGAACCCACACCGACATGGAGAGAACGTTAGACTCGGTACGAACAGTTACGTAAGCTGGGAAATAAAATCTGTGTCCCTGGTACAGTTATAGAGCTGTACTAACCACTGCGCTACAGTGCCGCCCCACCCCCTAAAGGCCCTCTTGAAAAAGGTGACACAGCTCTGTAACCACCTGGTTGTTGAATCAGAGTCGCCTCACACTTCGCTCCACGATTAGTTGCAAACTGCCCCGGAAAATCCCGGCCTCTGTTACATTTGTTAGTCATGTTACAATCCGAGGTGCATTGTAACTACAGTACTCCTATCTCACCCAGCATTTTGTTATCCAATGATTTGCCCCATCAGAATGTGCTCACCAGCTCAAAACACAGCCACCAAAATCCCAATCACTGAAACTTCCCTACGTTTCTTGGAATAAATTATTTCTTTTTTATTAATGGGGAACTAAATTGTAGGATAAGGTGAAGAATAGAACGGAGTCTGATTGAAGAAATGGATGATTTCAAAGAGGTGTGTGAAAACAAGAATGGTATATTGAAATTGAGATGTTTCCAGATGGGACACAATCTGGGACATTTCACACAATGATGATGGGTGAACTGGATTTACTTTAAGTTTGGGTTTTAACAGCAAAGATTTAAATATGCAGGAGTTTATGAAAGCAAGTGAATTCAAGGATAAGGCCTGTGCAACATTGAAATACCGTGGCTGAGGCCAAGAGGAGGTAATTGATGTTACACACGTGGCCAATGGTATGATTGAGAATGGTGAGGGAGAGAATAGATTTTTAGAAGTCAGCTCAGGGTCAAATCGAATTTGGAGCATTTAAACGGGTAATATCAGTCAGAGCAGACTGGGTCTGAAGGAGATAAACTAGCTTCACTAACACTAACCGAAGGCTTTATACTTCACAAAATTTAAATTACAGGATCAGTACTAGACAGAGTTTAGTTCTTGGAGTACTGTACTCGGTAGAGAACTTACCAGGGACACCAACAATAGCTAAACCAGGATAGTAACCTGCCTGAATAATCAAAAGAATGTATCGGATCCGAACTGCTGATGGTAGCCAATCTTTTGAAGGAAGGAAAAGAGTAAAGGATAACATCCTGTCCAGTGTTTTGGCATTCCAGTCCATTATTCTTAAATTCTGTTCCTTTGTGGTGAAGTTCCAATCGTTTGTTCCCAGATTTAGATCCATTGTTGGAAAGTTCCAATCTGTTCTTCTCAGCCTTTGATCTCTTCTCTCCCTCACTCTGCAGGAGCTGATTGCCGTTACTGTCAGAGTTAACAGTCCTGCTGACACCCTATGAAACTAATTGAAATCAATCTCCTATTACTGGCAGATGTAAGCTCTACGGTGACGTCGTTCTGATCCACTGGGGACAGGCACTTAATTGTCTCACTGAACAAACAGGTGTGTTGAACACCTTCATTCGCAACATGTTTATACCACAATCAGTCTGGATGAGAGGAATGAGTGTAAATGAGAGAGAACAATGGAAATTGTGGGAACATTGATCAGTATCTTTCAATGCTGCTTCGTTCTGGGAGTGACCTGAGAGAACTGATTGGTTGTCACTGTTCCAAGTGGGGACGGATTAACTCTTGAGCTACAATTCAAAGATGCGTGGATTAAGTTGATTGGCCATGATAAATTGTCCCTCTGTGTCAGGGAGATTAGGAGGCAAATATATGGGGTTGCATGGATGGGAACTGGGAGAGACTGTTGTCGATGCAGTCTTAATGGCCCACGTCGCCACCCTCTAGACGCTAGATTATATAATTCCACAATTCCATGATTCAGAACAGTCAGTACAATTTCCCACGTGAGGAACTTTTCATGGGACATATTCCTGGAACTAAAAAAAAGTTAAAAAAAAAGGAGCGTATGTACGGAAAATTATGTCTGATACGTGTAGTGGAAAACAAAAACAGAAATTACTGGAAAACATCAACAGGTCAGACAGTGAATTGGACAGCGAATAGCGTTCTTTATCTAACCAACTACCGTTCATGAAGGAATTCAGGTTCATGTTATATACACAGAAAAATTATGATTTAGTATGTTGTTAATTCAACTAGAAGCAATGTGTTTAAAGAACAGTAACTGTATGGATATGATATTGGATAACAGAAAGATGTTGCTGAGCGGTGCTGAAAGATGTTTGTTCAGATTGCAAGGGGATATGGAATGGCTTTCCTTTGGTGTTGATAATAATGCAGATCACTTCCATGATAAAAGAAAATAAACATTGTCTTGTTTAGTTGGAGATCAGGTGTTTCTCACAGTGGATACTCGATGTGCTGCAGGGTCAATTCTGCAACATATGATTCCATGTAGATGGAATACTTTCAACATATTCAGATCTGAAAAGGTAGGAAATTTACCAAATGAATAGAAAGCTGGTTGGCAGTGAGAAACAAAGAGTAGGAATTAATGGGTAATTTTCAAATTGGCGTGCATTAACTAGTGAGGTTCCACAGGGATCTGTGCTGGGACCCAGGTAATTCAATATATATGAATTATTTGGATGAGGGAACACAACATAACATCTCAAAGTTTGCATATGACACCAAGTTGGGTAGGAGGGTGAACTGTAACGAAGATGCAGAGATCATTCAGCATGATGTGCAGGTTGGGTGAGTGGGCAAATCAATTGCAGATGCCGCATAATTTGGATATATGTGAGGGTATTCACTTTAGAAGCAAAAGCAAGAAGCTCGACTACTACCCGAATGCTGTAATAGGAAAAGGGAAATGTGCAGCGGGACCTGGTGTTCTTGTGCAACAGTCACTGGAGGAAAGCATGAAGGTTCAGCAGGCGGTAAAGGAAGTAAAAGGCATGACGACCTCCATTGCGAGAGGTTTCAAGTGCAGAAGCAAAGATGTGCTGTTGCAATTATATAGGGCACTGGTAAGACCATATTTGGAGTATTGTGTGCGGTTTTGATCTCCTTTCTGAGGAAGGAACTTATTGCTGAAGAGATCGTTGCCAGCTGGCTCCAGTGACGGCATAACTGATATGTGAGAAGAGATTGATTATTTGAGGATTGTTTTCGCTGGAGTTCGGACAAATGGGGGGTGCGGGGGGGATCTCATACAGACTTTAACATTCCAAAAGTACTACACAGAGTAAATGCAGGGAGGATGTTTCCGATAATGGGGAGTCCAGCACCGGATGTCATTGTTTGAGGATTCAGGGTTGGCTATTTGGAACGCAGATGAAGAGACATTTCTTCAGCCAAAGAGTGGCTGTAGACTTCATTACCACAGGAAGAAGTTGATACCAAAAAGCTAAATGTGCTCAAGAGTCTGCTAGATGCAACACTTGGAGCGAATGGGATCAAAAGCTGTCAGGAAAAAGCGGATTAGGCTATTGAGTTGGACGACCAGCCATGATCGTAATCAAACAGTCTCATCCTGCTCCTACATTCTATGTTTCTACGTAATAGACAGAAGATCTGTGTTTACTTAATGGTAGCACCCTGTATGTGGTGAACATGAGGCAAGATATTGCTGCAAAGTAGGGATAGGCTTTCACCTGTTGTTGATTTTTTGAAGAATAAATATCCACGTCCTGGACAACCTGTGTTCAAATAAAGAATATCAGCAATCAGAGTCCAGAAGGCCACCAAACAGCACCCTCCTCTCAGTATAAACTGCTGTTCCCTTTGTTGATTTTTATCTTCTATCAATGTCCTGATGCGGGAAATTTAAAAAAAAACGGTGATTGTATCTGACATTCTGCAGCAATGCTGGGCCTTCTGAATCAATGGAGTGACTGCAAAAGTTTTGTCTATCATTGTTAAGTCCTGCACTCGGGATTAATATTGAATTATGTGAAATCTGAACACGTTGTGTGGGCCATGCATGACGCACAATGTGATTTCATTCCAATAGCGTCTGAGATGAATGATTTCACTGGCATGGGAAGGTGAGATCATTCTTTTCAGGTAGGTGAAATTTTAAATTTCTCTCCAAACAAACATTGCGTTTTGAGAGAGTAAGGCTAATGTATTTTCTTTGGAACATGGAGCAGCAGCAAACTTTATAGCCACTTGTAAAGAGGGGAATGGGTGGTAAAGAATATATGCAGAGTGCTTATTAAGATAAATGAATCGCCTGAAGACTTGACGATTCAATGGGCTGTTTGCAAAGGTAACAAAAGAAAAAACAGCGTCAAAGATTGACATCGATGTGGACAAAGAGTATTTGAAATGAGCTTCCAGCAAAAACACAGACACGGAAGGCCAAGTTGACCCCATTTCACCGTGGTTCCCAGATTCTGTGATTGCAGAATTGATTCATTACTTCATGTTTAACACTAAAGTCGACGGTTTATGAGTCATCAGAAATCATTAGAACAGCAAACATAAGGCGCAGCTGAGGCAATTCGCGTTTACATTTATTTTTTGTGAATAATGAGTTTCCGCTTTCATCACGGACGTCGCCTGGTGTCATCCAATCAATTTCTAAGCGATTGATCTAAATTATCTTTCACGTCTTTTAAGTTTCAAAGTAAGAAGAACACTGTCAAGTTTTTTTTTGGTATGACATTAACCAAAGTCTCAGTTCAATGCTCGATGTGAATGATACCAAATCACTTTTGAGAAGTGCAGGGTGTTCTGTCTAGTGTCTTTGGTCACTATTTTTCCCTCCAGAAACATCACAACAAAACACATTTGCTGGTCTTTAGCAGATTTATGTTTCTGGGACCTTGCTGTGTGAAAAATGGCTGTCTTTTCTCCAACATTATATCACTGATTGTTATTCAAAACAATGACTGAATGACACCCAATATCTGCAGAATTTAAATTGATCGATTCAAAGGCATATGACTGGTCAACAAAGGCTATTCGGAGATCTCGTCATTCCACAACAACTTTTTCTTACATTTCTTAAATGGGATAATTGATAGGTATTGTGATTGGGGATAGTTCCAGATTGGCAGCAGGACGGTGATTTAGGAGGGAACAGAGGAGAATCAGCAGTCTTGAAAACCATAATTAATTTTATCATTGCTGATGTCAGGAGATGATACATTTCAAAGAGTTGCTTCCACTCCAGGTACATGGTATACATACTGAAGATGGAAACATTTCACCGAATGCACTCCCATCGAGCCATTGGAGCTTGGAAATGTTACAACACAGAAGGAGGCCGCTTGGTCTTGCTCATGCCAATTCAATACACCCTTTCTAACCTCACCATTCTTCATCCGGCCCATTGACCTGTAGATTAAGATAGTTTATGTACAAAACCAGGAACTTATCGGAAGAATGTATGTTTGCTGGCTCCACTACCAAATCGGCCAGGGAATTCAAGACTCCTGCTGTCCTCTGTGTAAAAAAGTTCGACCTTATGCTCCCGCTATACTATTTCCCACTACTCTGGAGCCCAAGTCCCCTGGTTCCATAGTTCTCCACTATGGGAAACAATCTTATTATGCCACTCTATCTATTCCACTCATAATTTTGTATACCTCAATGAAGTCACCTCTCATCCTAATTATTTCCAAGGAAAGCAAGGCCAAACGATTGAATCCATCGTCAAAGTGACATGATCCCTGTCTTGGCAGCATTGTAAACTTCCTCTGCGCTCTCTCCAGAACATTTATGATTGCAGTGCAAAATGATGACTAGAAATGCATAGAATATTACAGTTGTGATTTGATCATTATTCCAACATTTTTTCCTTCATTCAATATCTAAATGTTTGCTAGTGGAGACCATTTTGACTTTTTAAAATTAAAAGCATGTCTACATAAGCTGCTGCAGTTGGGGAATTGTGCAAGCGTATGTCAAGGCCTCTCACTTCACCTACCCCTCTTTGTATATTCCAAATGATTGTGTATCCCTTTGTGTTTGACCTCCCTAAATGCATTACTTTATACCTTTCAATGTTAAAATTCAGGTACCACTTTACTGTCCACTCTTTAAACCGACTTAATTCGTTTTGGAGATGCTAGTTTTCCTCTCACTATCTGCTGCTCGGCCAGTCTTTGTTTGGCCACAGACCTCTAGATTGTAATATCCCGGCCCCTGTAGTCCAAATCGTTAATATATAACACAATAGCAAGGGTCTCAACACCGAGCCCTGTAGACCACTTGAAAAAGCTTTCCATTCAAAGGCATCCATCGATCAATACTCTTTATTTACTCTAACTGAGGTTTTTTAAAGATCAGTTTGCCACATTACTCTGTATCTCATGCAATTTTGCTTTTTTGGTAAATCTGACATGATGGACCTTGTAAAACGCCTCAATAAAATCCATGTATATAATATCTACTGCACTAACTTCATCAACCCTTCTTTTCACTTCCTCACTTAATTCAAGGAAATTTGAGAGACCATCAACACACCCGTGATGACCGTCCCTGACGAGTGCATGCATTTTTGATACAACAGTTAATCCTATCTCTCAGGATTTAGTTAATTAATTTGTTGCTGCCAAAATAAGAGTAACTCCCTATAATTACTTGGCATTTTACCTTTGATCCGATTTTAAACAATGGAATGATGTATGTATTTCTGCAGCTCTCCAGAAACTCTCCTGTATCTAGTGAAAATTGGGAACTCATTTTGAAAGCATCTGCTGTCTCCTCTTTGACCACTTTCAGCAGCCTTGGAAACAGTCCATCTGGACCTGCTGACTTATCATTTTTTCAAGATTCCAACACTTCTAGTAATTCCTCTCTCTTTATGACTTTCCAATCCAAAGTCTCACTTTTCCTGCTGTACGAGTTTATCAGTATCAGCCCTTTCCTTTTGTAAATCCAGTTCAAAATATTCACTTAAAACACTTACCACAGCCTTTGTATCTACACACAAGTTCCATTCTCCAATAGATCCCACTTTTTTCCATAACTAACCTTTTACAATTACTACATTGATAAAATATCATTGGATGTTTTGCCACAGAGAAAGAAATTGTTGGATTAATATTAATGATTGGATGGATGGAAGGAAGGATGGAAAAGCGTGCATTGATGGATGGGTGGATGGATGGATGGATGGGTGGATGGATGGGTGGGTGGATGGGTGGATGGATGGATGGATGGATGGACCACGAGACAGAAAGATGGATGGATGGACAAAGAACAATATTCTCTGATTGTCGACTGTGCTGCAAACAATTTCTCTCATGCGATATCATATCCCTATTTAATTGCAATAACGCTTTACTGTAGTTGCCTTTAAACACAGTTCTCTGAGGAGGTAAGCCAAGCTTGACCAGTTTGTTCTCCACATGATGGAATTCTTTATTAATTGTATTATCTTCAAATATACGCACTGACCCTTCTGAAAATTCTTCACTTCCATGTGGAATATTATAGGTCATTAGAAGCAGTATTTCCTCTGAGCTATAAAAGTGCTTGAAAGTTAACCAGCATAAATAATTCGCTTTTTACTTTATGTCTATATATCATCATCCAATTTTCCAGATATAAGGGAACAATCTTATGAAAGTCTCTTGCCAGCTTTTCTTCCAGAAATTCACGTGTGCACAATTTATTTCTCTGAACGTTACTAGCCACTTTAACAACTGAAACCTGATTAATTATTGAGTATGTTAACTGACCTGTTAACAAACTCTTGATGTTATGGTCCATGCCTTTCTGTGGCGACTGATCACTTCTATAAAACCTGCATTCTCTAATTGATTGAAATGTTTAAATGGCTCACTGCCGCCTTTAGAATAAATGAAGAAGAAATTTGATCAATTGTTTAATTTAATGTAAGTACATAGAAATGCCAAAGTAACCTTTGCCAATCAAATGTGTTTTTACTTAAAATAATTTGAATGAGAAGTGACTAGGCCCAGTCAACTTGCCAAATATGACTACGTTTATTGAAAAAGAAAGGACATATTCGGGATTAAGCTGCATTTCCACAAATTGGTTTTATAAATTAATAAATTCATACAGAATGAAGTTACTCTAGCATTGCAAGGTTGCCTTTGTTATGATTAATCCTTTACAATAAAAGAAATGTTATTTCGTTTTCTTTTACTTTTAATTATTGTAATTATGACATTTCGCTCTGACAATCGCCTGACAAACTGTCTCCTCAATTTCAGAGCGACCATCTCTCTAAAATCAATTAGAGGAAGGTCAAATGCTTTGCTGATAACAATCATTTGTGGAATAAACCAATATTTATAAGTTTTAGATAATTGACAAAATCAGTGACAGACCACCACAGCATTGTAATTCAGCGTGGAACTGAGCATGCAAAATTGCATCAGGCCATGTAAAATATCCAGAGAGTTTCCAATCCCATTATTTTTCCTCCAGAACCAATTTCCATGCAAATACGGATACAATTCAATTTTAGCTGTGGACAATTCATGCAAGTTGATTGTTTAATTATGAGAGATCAAATCACAACGTTCTCATTATTCAACTTTAGATAAAGAAAAATGTTTCCAATGTTGACGTAGGGTCGATCAGTTGCTACTGATACAACATAATTATGACGGAAGCTACTTTTATAACATTGAATTAAAACCTGCCCTTGATGATAGTTTTTAGTCATTTTCCTAACTTAGTCATAAGAACAAGCAGATATTTAAACAGATGTTTTAATTCCTCTCTGATTTTTGTCTGGGACACTGCATAAATAATTGGATTGGAACAGGAACTGAAATTCTGCAGCATATACGCAATTCGCTTGAGAAGGGTGAATGCATTCTGTAGTCTGTCTGCAAATACTGAAGTTCTCCAATCTGAACACTTACATAATGAATAAATGATAGCATCCATAAAAGTATAAAGCTTTAGATATGACTAAAAGTAAAATGATGGATTTCTTCGCTTTTCCATTTCTGGGTCACTGTTGTTGATGCGGAGAGCCCTCTTAATCTTGCTTCTGAGCAGAATCAGATGGTCAGGCTATTCAATAAATCAATAAAAAGAAATGGAATAAAAATCATAAAAAAAGTTTCAATCCATGGGACTGTCACCCACATAAGGGGAGTGTAAATGTTTGATTTCAAAACAACAGTGCTATGATCTACTTTCAGTTGTTTCTCCAGGCTCAAAGGTGAAGTAAATCGGTAGATTTTGAAGCAAGCTAAGCCCCCATATTATTGCTACAACTTCAGCCGCCGTTTTAGAACATGGAACATAGAAAAACAGGCCCTTCGGCCCACAAGTTGCGCCGATGATACCCATACCTACTAGGCTTACCTGTAACCCTCAATTCTATTACGTTCCATGTACTCATCTAGAAGTCTCTTGAAAGACCCTAACGAATTTGCTTCCACCACCACCGACTGCAGCCGATTCCATTCACCCACTACCCTCTGAGTGAAAAACTTACCCCTGATATCTCCTCTATACCTATTCCCCAGCACCTTAAACCTGTGTCCTTTCGTAGCAACCATTCCAGCCCTTGGAAAAAGCCTCTGAGAATCCACCCAATCTATATCTGTCAACATCTTATACACCTCTATCAGGTCATCTCTCATCCTCTGTCTCTCTAAGGAGAAAAGACTGAGCTCCCTCAACCTACCCTCATAAGGCATGTCACCCAATCCAGGCAACATCCTTGTAAATCTCCTCTGCGCCCTATCAATAGCTTCCACATCCTTCCTGTAATGAGGCGACCAGACCTTAGCGCAGTACTCCAAGAGAGGCCTGACTAGGGTCTTACAAAGCTGCAACATTATCTCCCGACTCCTAAACTCAATCCCTCGATTGATGAAGTCCAGGACACCATACTCCTTCTTAACCACATCCTCTACCCGAGAGGCCGATTTAAGAGTCCTATGGACCTGGACCCCAAGGTCCTTCTGATCCTTTACACTGCTAAGAGTCTCACCCTTGATATTATACCCCTTCATCCCATCTGACCTGCCAAAATGGGACACTATACATTTATCCGGGTTCAAATCCATCTGCCACTTCTCCGCCCAGCGTTACATCCTACCTATGTCATGCTGCAACCTCTAACATCCCTCCAAACTATCTACAACAGCACCAATCTTTGTGTCGTCAGCAAACTTACCAACCCATCCCTCTACTTCCTCATCCAGGTCATTTATGAAAATTACAAACAGCAAGGGTCCCAGAAATAGATCCCTGGGGCACTCCACTGGTGACCGACCTCCATGCAGAAAAATACCTATCTACAACCACTGCCTTCTGCGGGCAAGCCAGAAGATTATGTTTCTTTAAAAAGCAACACGGGATATTAAGAGATTCATTTTGATCAGCAGGTGAGTGTTGTTGAACAGGCAGGCATATTGCCAAATATTATTATCTTATTTTCATTAGCTTAGTTAATTGAAAGCCAAAGTTGAAACTTTCACGACAATTAATATCAAACAAAAAAAAACTGACTGTTTGGCATGCTGCGGCTAACGGGCCTAGACGGTGCCTAGAAAGAAAACGATAAGGAACGATGCTCTCACAAAGGTCCAGGGTAATTAAAACAGTTACAAAAGTTGTATTAGTCATCCTCATTGCCAGTTATTGTCCATGCATATAAATGTATGAAATTTCTACCAGCAAGACAGAAAAGACATCATTACAAGCTCAACTCATTATCCTCAAATAGTTGCTCGGGTGCACATCAAACTATTCGTGATTCCTCTGCAAGAACGGTCTAATTGTGTAAATTGGATAGGGTCCTTCAAGAGACTTCTGGATGGGTACATGGAACTTAATAGAATTGAGAGTTATAGGTAAGTCTAGTAGGTATGGATATCATCGGCACAACTTGTGGGCCAAAGAGCCTGTTTGTGCTGTAGTTTTTCTATGTTCTACGTTCTACAGTCAGGTGCCCAGTGCAGATTTCTGAGGGGTGATCCATATAATGACAAGCGGTAATTCAGTCTCTACATTTAGAATGTGCTGTAGTTTAGAAGAAGTGCTAAACGTTGCAAACTCGAGTGGAAGGAAGGAATATATATCCCAGTGGTGAAAACAAAATGCAACTTCTCAGCAGAATCTATGTAAGACATTGGGGTTTCTAGGCATTACTCTATACCACGGTACAATTAAGTATGTTTTTAAATTATTTTTAACACATGTAGGTTTACATGGACACATTAATGACGTCACCGTTGAAAAACCCTAGTGGCCACATTCTGAGGCCTGTTCGGGAACAGAGGATGATTTTATCTTGGCCAATGTACCAAACCAGCACGACTTTCAAACTGTAGGAAGGGACTTGAGCGCCCAGAGGAAACAGACGCAGGCACCGGAAGACCGTGCAGAGTCCGTACAAGCAATGACCCAAGCTGGAGTATGGAATTTGGGTCGCTGGTGTTATGAGGCAGCAGTGTAAACTACTGTGCCAATTAGTTCAAAGGAAGTGATTGCCGAATGGTTGTCGCTCGACTAAACATCCAAAAACTCAGATAATGTTCTGTTCCCCTGTTTCGAATCTTCCTATATTGAGTGAAAAAAAATGAGGAATTAAGAAGCCAGGGATGACCATTTTCGATTACCTAAAAACCTTCTTGCTCTCCAATATCCCTTAAGGAAGGAAATCTGTCGTCCATAGCTGGTCTTGCCTGCATGTGACTCCAAAGCTACAGCAATGTGTCTTACTCTCCAAACTAGGGATGGACAATAAATGCTGGCCAGTCAATGTCGTCCACATCCCATGAAAATAGACAATATTTGGACATTCACAGGTGCAGTGAATCACAATTTTCCACATCATTTGTCAGTTTGACCCTTCCCAACACTCCTGCCAAACTTTGTAAATAAACTCTGACTAATGACAATTAACTTATGATGGGACTGATAAGGTCTCTGCATCTATATACTGCGCCTGAAAATACGGATATTTTAATTGATTCCCACTCGTGATTATTGGGAAGCAAAGGAAAAATAAATAGTACTTTCACATCCAATTGAAAAAAATAGAAAAAAACTGAAAGGAATGCAAACAAGAACAAAAAAGCTTTCAATCAACAATCCACAACGTGACATTCAATGTCTGAGATTGTAAGCATGTAAAAGTGATCGTGTCGAGCCTTTAACAATAGCGCAAAGCCAGCAGTACATAAATTAGCTCTATTCAAATCTTTTGTCATACGGAAATCAGATGGGAAACTGCCCCAAATATATAGCTGTGTTTCTGAGCACCGTCCATTCTTTACACAGAAAGGACCTCCTTCACAGAATACAGCTCCTTACGCAGTAAACGTAGATGTTGTCTCGCACTGAGCTTCCACATTTTGACATCCACATACTTCAACCAAATAATGAGCACCATCTTTTTTCAAATCCCACTTTAGGTTAAATAATCCCAAGGCAAAAAAGGACCCATAATATTTAATCCTACAAAAGGCAATATTTTTGTCAGAGCCGGGGAATAGACCACTGAATAAGAATTCAGATGAACCCCCAACAAATTTTCAATTTGGCACAAGTGTGAGGATAGAATGCTGCACAACAGGAGTAATTCTGGTTTGAATAGATTTGACTTGATTTGTTTTGGTTTGATTTGATTTATTATTTCACATGTATTGAGATATAGTGAAATTGATTCTTCCTTGCGTGCTACACAGACATAACATACCATTCATAGAGTACAAAACGTAAAAGGAAAAGAGAGGGAACAAATACAGAGTTGCAGATACATTGGGTTTCGAGAAAGGTCAGCTTAATGAATGACAGGTCCATTCAAAATAATGTTGGCAGCAGCGAAGATGTTGTTCTTGAGTCGGTTGGTATGTGATCTCGGAATTTTTTACCCTTTTCGGATTGAATAAATTGGAAGAGAGTATGCCCAGGACACTGTTATCCTTGAATATGCTGGTTGCTTTTCCCAGGCAGCGTGAAGTATAGGCAGAATCAATTGCCGGGAGGCTCGTTTGTGTTATGGACTGGGCTACTTTCAGTGTCCTTTGTAGTTTCTTGCGATCTTGGTCAGAGCAGGATAAGTACGGAAAGGAAGTTTTCTATGGCGCGTCTGTAAAACTTAGTCAGAGTTGCAGCGCATATGCTGAATTTCCTTAGCCTCCAGAAAAAAATAAAGGCGTTGATGGACTTCCTCAACTATAGCATTAGCGTGGAGCGACCAGCACAGTTTCTTGGTGATCTTCACACCTGGCAACAATTTCCACTTCATCCCTTTTGATATTAACACGGGCGTTTCCTGAGGCCCATAACTATCACTTTCGTTTTACTGAGATTGAAGGAGAGAGTAGTGTTGTTGCAACATTTCATTAGATTCTCTGCCTCATTCTTTTATTCCGTCTCAGCATTGTCTGAGATCCGACCGATGAAGCTATCATCAGGAAAACTTGAAAATTGAATTGGAGCAGAATTAGGAACCTGCTGTAGCAAAACAAGCTTAATTTACTGACATAGTTTAACTCGAAAAGAATGAAGAAGCTTATCTTCAAGATTTCAACAACAGTTAAAGTAATGAAAAGAACAATCTCAAATTTCTAACTGATCATCTTTTCAGTTGTAAATAAGCAACTTTCACCTGACAGACAAAAACAAAAATAATTTTACATAATGTTTGCAACCG
The DNA here is from genome assembly GCF_965287045.1 of Carcharhinus amblyrhynchos. NCBI lineage: Eukaryota > Metazoa > Chordata > Chondrichthyes > Carcharhiniformes > Carcharhinidae > Carcharhinus > Carcharhinus amblyrhynchos. The sequence goes on from NC_137330.1 coordinate 5,144,006, forward strand.
TAAATATTTTGATTTGATTTGGTTTATTATAGTGTATTAACATACAGAGAATCGTATTGTTGCTTGCGTGCTATACAGACTAAACATACTGTTCATAGAGAAGAAAACCAGCGGGTGCAGAATGTCGTGTTACAATCATAGCTAGGTGTAGAGAAAGGTCAACTTAATGCAAGGTAAGTCCATTCAGAAGTCTGACAGCAGCAGGGAAGAAACTGTCCTTGAGTCGGTTGATACGTCACCTCAGACTTTTGTATCTTTTTCCCTAAGAAAGAAGGTGTAAGAGAGAATGTCTGTGGTGTGTGGAGTCCTTAATTATGTTGGCTGCTTTGCCGAGGCAGCGGGAAGTGTTGACAGAATCAAAGGATGGGGAGCGGGTTTGCGTGATGGATCAGGCTACTTTCACGATCTTTTGTAGTTCCTTGAGGTCTTGGGCAGATCATGAGCTATACCAAGCTGTGATACAACCAGGAAGAATGTTTTCTACGGCCAACTGTAAAAGTTGGTGAGAGTTGTATGCTTGTTAAAATGATTATAGACTAACGTGAAGCTTCCAAATAGATTTTGTGGTGAAAGAAGGTACCAAATCTTCATATTTAAACAATATATACACATAAGTAACTATCCACTGCTATTACCACAATACATAGGAAGGGAACCTAAGCAGACTTGCTGAAATCGATCACGGTTATGTCCTAACAGAATCCCAAATTGTTATCCATCTTTAAATTTTAACCTTAACTGTGCTCCTCTCTCAACATTCCCCAATATTCTAAGGATTGGTGTGGGCCCGAAAGAATAAAACAAAGGAACAAAGAGGAAACCCACAACAAGGAAGGTTTGCAATGCTGATTGGCATGATCCATCATTATCATGTAAAGTCGAATTGTTTGGCTGAAGTTATCCTTTGGATACAATTCCAATGAGTTGCTAATGTTTTCCATGTTTAGATTGAAATTTATAGTTCAGTTACTGAACGTGATTATTGAATGTTCATAGATAACTTGTACTTACTGTTGAATGAGGCACTTGGAATCTTAGGTGTGCTTGTGTTGTCTAGAAATGTAACTAGATGATTATAATCGCATTTTCAGAGTCTAACTATCTAGGGGCGATAATTGAAATGTGGCATGTTTTCATCCATTGCCAGGCGTTCAAAGCGTGGCCATTCGTCATGCCTATTTCTCAAATTAAACACATCTCCTGAAACTTTGAACTATTATGGAGGGAAAGTGGAGCTATGTATCCAAATAAGTTATGTTAGAACGGAGTTGAGGAGGAACTTCTTCACTCAAAGGGTGGTGAATCTCTGGAATTCTCTGCCCGTTGAAGTGGTGGAGGCTGCCTCGCTAAGTATTTTTAAGACGCGGGTTGATGGGTTTTTGATAAGAGAGGGGATTAAGGGTTATGGGGAGAGGGCGGGAAAGTGGAACTGAGCAGCGACAGATCAGCCATGATCTTATTGAATGGCGGGGCAGGCTCGAAGGGCTAGATGGCCTACTCCTGCTCCTATTTCTTATGTTCTTATGTTCTTATGTTTCAGGAATGGAAGACAGATGCTCGTGTCAGTAGGGATCGAGTGGCATGGACGAGCGGAGATAAGCCCGGGCATGTGGAAGGAGAGGGGATAAAGGCAAATGTGAACATTGTGATTACCCAGGAACAGTGGTAGAAAGAAACACGATAGCATTGCGAATAGAACAGGAAAGTGCACGTGAAATTTGGAGAAAAGTCGATAGGAAAGATAGGCCTTCAAGGAGAATGGGACTTGCCAGAGAAAAGTGGCGTAGCAAACAGTGAGCGGAGGGGGAAGCGAGGGGTTCGGAGGCGCTGTAATGCGACGGGTGGATTTTTTAAAAAATGCATTAGCCTATCCCATTCCAGGTTGTTATAAAAACTATGGATGAGCCTTTCACTGTTTTTTTTAATTCCACGTTTAGTTCCATCTTTCAATCCATTATGGCATCCATTATTGCAAACCAATAAAGGCTTATGCCAGGTCAATATCATATTATTTCCTTTAAAATTATTTTGCTATACAAAACATCTTGACAGTCTATTTTAATTGTTGATGCTAAAAGCGACGCATTGCAGTCATCATAGGGATGGAGAAACTATTAAGCAGCTAATACGGTTTTAGACAGAAGACATAAGGCACTACCAGCAAAGCGTTAAATGATTTTTGAATTAAAGATTATAATGTAATGAAACAAATAATTTAAGCATCTGTACGTACAATGAGGGAATTAAAAAAGAAATTATGATTTTAAAACACATATTCTGATATTTCAAACACATTTTAATTATTGAATGAATTGTTATTCATTTCAGCCAAAAGCAGGTTTTTGCAAAGTATGTTTTTGCAATGAATAGGGAATTTCATTGTCCAGGCATAGAATAGATACCTTTCTGAAAGTAGGATCTCATGCCTATTTAGTTTTGGCAATGAGCCGCTGGAGATGTCCATATTGACCTCAATGACGAGCAGTCTTATTTGCATAGCAAAAGGAAGGGAGTTCAGCCAAGATAGGAGTCAGCATCCAAATGAAATGGACGAATGAGAAATTATTCTGCCCGATGGCAAAATGCAATTTGCTGAGTAATTGGTCAAGAATTATTATTGATGTCCGTTTACTCAATGTAGTTGGTTTTAAATTAATATGAAGCGGGAACTATCAATAAGAAAATCTATAATTAATCTGTATTTGACAGGACACAGTGGATTCATTGGAGAAGTTCTGCCACTCTATTCCAGTTCTGCGTTTTGTGATCTCGAGGAACGGTTTGTCGCTTTATTTTTGTTTTAAATAAATGTTATATCTTCATACTGAGGTATCTGCCTCGTGAGTCTTATATTGTCTGTAGCTAAAGATAATATTGGCCACCTCAAATTATTTCAAACCACCTCAACATAGTATAGATGATGTGGTAAAGTCAGTGACTCAAGTAATAACTTCATCAATGTCAGGTGGCCAAAAGATAAGAAAATCGGAAATTCACTGACTCAGCTTCTCATTATAATGTACAGCTCCAATTTTGTTTGATCAGCTTATTGTTAGGTTACTCGGGGCATTGAGTGACGGTCAAACCCCTACATTAGCACAACAGTTTGTCTGTTGCGAAAAAATATTCCTTTAACGCTGTATAATATGTCGCCATTGCGTCTAATGGACACAATTTCTGCCAAGACTAGTTTCAGGAATATTGTTATTCCTTTGCTCTACGTGATGTAGTTGTCCACCAACTAATGGAAAACGCATTACTAAGCCACACTTCTCATGTGAGGTAATCGTGATGGTCACCACATCAGCTGCAGAAATAAGAGAAAAAAACAACTTTCAAATTCTTCGGCATCTGAGATGTGTACATTCAATAACTGATTGCTTCTGTATAGCTTAGCTGAATAGATATTTTGGAGCTGCTTTGACTTGATTGAGTTTTACTTGTGCAAAGCCAACTAACTTATTTAATAAAACCAGGGATGAGAGCCAGGGGGCGCATCATTATATTTTTCAATTCGGCCCTAAACTTTCTTTGGGAAACTGCATAAATGAAAGTGTTTGTGCAAGAACTCAAACACCTAAGCATATACCCTGATAGTTCCGCAATGGTGAAAGAATCATTGTAATCTGTGTTTAAAAATTGTTCATCTGTGAAATTAACACTTATGAAACAGATAAAAATAACCATCCATAACAATAGAAAGGTGCCCGATATGACAAGCAGCAAAACGATGGATTTCCTTCTGTTGTCCAGCTCGGGATCTGTGTGATTGTCAGATCTCTTTTGTCCTATGATGTCCTTCCGTATTCTATTGGCCAATATAATGTGCCGGATTGTTAGTGCATTCAGCAACATTATCAATACAAACGGTGTGAAAGGTGTCAAAATAGTGTCCATCCAGAAAAATGCTATCCATATGGGCAAGGTGTAGAAGTTTGTTTTTGTATTACACGACCATGGTACGTTGTCAATTACTTCCCGAGGTTCATAAATGAAGTAGACTGGAAGATTTTCTAAAAAGCTTAAACAGCACACCACTGCAATTACCACATAAGCTGTTTTCTCAGTGCAATATTTAGTCCTTACGTTTTGGAAACAAATCGAAACAAATCGATCAAAAGTGAAAGCTACAGTTAGCCAGACAGACCAATCAATCGAAAGGAAGAGCAAGGCTAGATTCAGACGACAAATAGAAGTTACATTCAAGAATGTATTTGAGAAATATGCATCTTGAATCTCATACAATATTACGTCGAAGATCATGACCATTAGATCAGCCACTGCCATGGCCACCAGGTAATGTGTGATGCATTTGGAGAGACCACACTTTCCACGGGAGAGTATCACGATTGTCACCAAATTTGCTGCAGAAAAACGTACAAACATATCTCAAATTTTCTGGTATCAAAGATATGTACAATTAATATCTAACCGCTAAAACATAATGGATATTATTTTATTCATTCAGTAGTCTCTTTCAAAATCAGACAATTGTATAGAAATCCTAAGGAATTCCTTAAAAAAAGTCTCATTTCATTCTGAATGATTCGTTAGAATTGTGTATTGTCGGATTGGTATTAAGGGTTATACCGTATTGCAAACACACGGAACATCGGCTAAGAAATAAACGGTTTACCATTTGGGGAGCCCGTCAAAAATTGGATGCTCCATGGATCAAAAAAGGCAATTTGTAAAAATATATTTCTCTGGCATAGATGAATGGACAGAAATAAATATGGTATGCGTGCGGTTTGGGAGCGATGGAGGTGGGGATGGCCCCTGTGGGCGGGGAACCGCGAGGTCACCTAACCTCATTGAAACAGTGAATTTCTTAATGGCTATTGATAATCCCGATGTGTCAGTTCCATTCTTTGTCAGTTTAACATGCTGAATGCAAATGTGAAGGAATTTTTTTTCCCCATATGAAGTACCACTTTAAGTTGTATTCTTTGGTCAGCAAAAAACAAAAAACAGTTTTTTTGCCAATGATTGAGTTCAGTTTGCCGTTGTCCAAGGAACACGGACAAAGATCATTGCAAAAACAATTGCATTTAGCAATAAAATGACTATGTACCATCAGGGATCGAGATTCGGAACGTAACAACAGCAACTGTAATTCTGCATTCATTTGTTAATCACTTCGATATGCCTAACTCATGAAAATAGTAACAAACAATGTGATATAATCCCGGCACTGAACCGTATGATTTTAATGAAACCATTGTTTAAATTTGAAGCACATGGAAACATAGTTTGTAGAAACAAAGCTGTCTGACTTTTGGAGATTAAATATAATTGGAGTTTTAGAATTTATTGATTCCTTTTTCTGTGGTGACCTCTTTCCTTTAGCTAATTGCAAACATGCAACGAACGAAATTGGACAGATGAGTTTAAATGTATCGCAAAAACGAAGTGTTAATTCATTTTTGTTTTCATCTGCCCATGTCAAATAGAATAATACAAAAATGTCTGCAAAAACACAGCAGGACTGCCAGATGAATGGACAGAAATAAATATATTAACATAACATAAGAAATAGGAGCAGGAGTAGGCCATCTGGCCCTTCGAGCCTGCCCCGCCATTCAATAAGATCATGGCTGATCTGTCGTGGCTCAGTTCCACATTCCCGCCCTCTCCCCATAATCCATAATCCCCTCTCTTATCAAAAACCCATCAACCCGCGTCTTAAAAATATTTAGCGAGGTAGCCTCCACCACTTCAACGGGCAGAGAATTCCAGAGATTCACCACCCTTATGCGTTTTTGTTTGGGAGCGACGAGGAGAAGAGTTAATATTTCATAGAATAATACAATCCCGACCGTTTAGTCCATCGCGCCTGCACGAAAGCATCGAAACACAATCCCACGCCAGCCATCCCCTCCATTCCATCCCTGACTCACGCGTTTACCAGGTCAAATCCATCCACACACATTTAGGCACTGAGGGGCAGTTTAGCATGGCCAACTCATCATTTCGGGTCTAAATGACGGCCCCGCCTATTTGAACGCCTTTCAAAGTTACATTCCATTCTTGAAAGAATAAAGGAGCATCATGACTCTGACGTGCAATCCATCACAACACCGTGAGAACAAGTGCTGAGTACGCGTGGCCAATTCTCTCTGTAACCGTGCGTCCCAGATTCAGATTTTCTTTCTCAGTAAGATGTGGGAAGACAACGGAAAATATAGACTAGATTTCTACTCAAGTTGCTCTATTGCAATTGGTGAATTTAATCCCTTGAATAGATTGCAATTGTTATCACCGGAGAATTCAACTTGACAGACGGGATGAGATTGACTTTCCTTTTTCTGGCCAGGAATCCTCAATAGAATATGATCGCATGTTATCTCTTTCAGGTCTTTTTGAGATTCAGTTCTTTTTCATTCGGAAGAAGCTGAACAACAGACAAGAAGTGGCAGGGTGCATTTGGCTGTAAAGGCATCCCTTTCTCCCTCGTATGTCGGGACAAATTAAAGTATAGCTGCTTTATTGACACTTGCAAACAGAAGTTATTGCATACTTCCTGCATTGAATTTTACAGCAGGAATCTGCTAGTTTTCGGATATACTCCATGTGAAATTTTACTGTGCCTTCTCAGTCCAAGAAACACAAAACACCTAAGATATAAAGACTGAGATTTGCCCAATGCTTGCCAGATATGCCATGACTTGGATTTAGACTTGCAGCTGGCTAATAGTAGCTGAATTAATTTTCATGTTAATGTGAATATATTATTCATGTATCTCACAGGCTCCACTGGGAAGAGGCTTATGACAGAAATGGACAATCACACATTTGATGTTGCACAACTCATCGAGAAGTGCTAAGCAATAAAATATGTCCAATTACATCGCCTGCCAGCTGGCACATACTGGCAAGTGCGCCTCAAGATTTCCGATGGCAACAATGACAAAATAAAAGTAACTATTACCCAAATCAAAACATAAGCGGCCGTTGTCGTGTAGTTACTTAAGGCGGCATCGGAAAATAGATGGCTCTAAATGGTCGGGTAGCCGGAAACACGATATATACATATCATGAAATAACTTCAAATTGTTCTGGAAATGCGAAACTCAGCAACTGCTACATGATAATGCGATTGGTCAGGGTAAAAAGCATTCAATCACTTTCTATTCAAATAAATGACAACTCGCCTGTACTCTAAAATAAGCTGCCCATTAGCTCTACCCTTTACTGTACTGCCGTTAAAGAGTGATTACAGTTGCGGAGTTCCAGCAACTGTAAGTCTTGTTTAGTTGCTGTTTGTCGGCTGGAAGCGCCAGCAAGACTTTTGGTAGGAATGAGGAAATATTTGACTCGAATGCTCATCTGGCTTCCAATTGCAGCTTCATTCAGGATGTTATTTCAGGGTGGCTGCATTGAACCAAGTGTGCATATTTGTTCGAATTTCACTTCTCAATCATTGGCTTACAATGAAAAAGACGACTACTTTAAAATGTAAGTTCCGATTTTAATGCTTGCTACAGAGGGAGAAAAACAATACGAATGCTCATAAAGGCTGACCGGTGTAACTTTGTCGCCAAAGATCAATAGTCAGAACAAATTGCAATTAATCTCAGTTAATTAATGTAACCACATAAGACTAACATGCTGCCATTTACTCAGTGGTACTTCAACGCCTCATGCCCTAGCTGCGAATAGAATACATCGAAATAAGGAGATATTACATTTCCTTCTATATCAGGAAGAGGGAAAGAAAAAAAATCTACGATGTATTTTGATTTCCACAGATTAATGCATCTTACCAGGCACTCCAACTATTGCAAGAATTGGGTAATAGATGTTTTCTATCTGTATGATTATTGGTAGCCCCATATTCAGATTGACGTGACGCTGTTCCTCAGAAAAATACAAATACTCTGCTTTCAAAATAAGTGTCGTATTTATACCAGAGCAAATCTTTAGCGGCATTTTAATATGGTCCCATGGCTGGCATTAGTGTCAAATCGTTGAACAAACAGATGAAGCCTTGATCACTGTTGATAATACGGGTACAATATCATGATTTCCTATTCCCAAAGTACAAAGAGAGAAAATATCACTTTAATTGGTAATCCCAAGCAATATATTTTCACAACAACGATTCTACAATAATGATCCAACTTCAATTTGGACATATGTTTAGATAAATGTAAGGTATTGGTGAGAACAAGTGTGCATTATTGTCATATATTGCATTACTGTCTGATTTTACTTATTAACGGTCTAACCCTCTTCTTCATTGCACAAGTATATGTGTAAGTATAATGAGACACAGTACTGTTTGTGAGATGGCAGAATACTCAGGTAAACACGGCGGGTGTTAATTTATGAAGATTAACAGTCCCTTAGATGTGTAGAAATCTGACACTCTGGATGTTATGACATGCCTTAAACAGAACGAAAGAAGTGTTGAAAACTATACATTTAGCTTGATTCATTGATACGGATTGAAAATAGTTGTGGTCCAAGAAATGAACTCTGCCGGAAGCCGCTAGTTACAGATTGACAACTGGAGAATGATCCATTTACCCCAATCCACTGTTTTCAATCAGTCAGTAAATCTTCAATCCAGTCCAAAACACCCGCAGCTCAACCCCTTGAGACCTAACCTTCTGGATCGATATTTTGTATGGCACTTTATAAAATGCCTTCTGGAAGTCCGGACAGATTATATCCACATTATCTATCTGGCTGGTTCCATCCTCAAATAACTCTAGCAGATTTTTCAAACAAGACTTGCCCTTCAAAAGCCATGTGACATTTCTGAATTGAGCTTTGATTTTCCAGATGCTCCGTCCCCTCCCGCTTCCCTGTCACAGATGTAAAGCTGACTGATCTATAGTTTCCCACATTTTCCCTCTCTTTTCTTGAATTAAGGCGCCACATTAGCATTATATCCTTACTAAATGATATATTTTAAACCTTTTGCAATCCCTTTTCCTCTCAGCAATGTACCTGAGTCCTCATGACTTCAATACTTCTCTAAACATCTGTCAACGTCCTTTCACCGTTCTCCCCTTTGAAACTCTTGCCCAGTCTTCCTTGGCCCGCTCTTCCATTAGGCCTGTATGATTACCCAATGCTTAAGTCATCTCACTTCCAATCTGAATTTCACCCCTTCCAAGTGGATCTTTAACAATAAGGCTATGAACTAATCCCTCTTCATTACACTAATTGCAACAAAGGGAGTGAAACCAAAATTCACCAAATTGATTCCCAGCATTGATCGTTTGTCTGATAGCACATGAATTAATAACTTGGTCTCTATGCTGTGGCGCTCATAAAAAAATAATTTATTGATAAAAAAAACTGAGGACAATGCACAGCCACCACCCACCCACCCTCACACTCCTGCCAGGCTAGAATCATTGCATCCCACCGTAAGAAAGTACTGATTTCCGAGCTTTTTTTCTAAATTTCAGCCGGAAAATCCTCGATGCATGCAATATGTTGCCCGCCCAACTTAATCATCACCCACCCCCACCCCCTCAAACACACACACGCACAAAGCATGCTTACTTCATGAGCTCTTAGTTGCACATAAACTGTGGACTTGGATTGTTGTCAAATACCTACTTGACCACACAAAGTGATACATACATGGACCAGTCAAGCATAGCATCCATCAACATTCCTTTCCAAATTACGTTCCTGTTTTCTGGCTTCACTTAACTGTAGTTGTATTCCAGTGTCCTCTATTTCCCACCGTATTTTATTATTCTACCACCGGGTTCTGTCAATGTTCCTCAAGTGTGGATATTCGTTGATATTTGCAGATCATTCCCCACGATTAAGAGCAAAAGGGATAAAATTGGTCCTCTTGAAGATCAGACTGGTCAGCTATGTATGGAAGCAAAAGAAATGGGGGAGATATTAAATGTGTTTTTTTTGCATCCGTATTTACTAAGGAAGCTGGCATAAAGTCTATGGAAATAAGGCAAACAAGTAGGGAGATCATGGAACATTTTCAGTTTAAAGGAGGGGAGCTGCTTGCTGCCTTGAGGCAAATCACAGTAGATAAATCCCCAGGACCGGACAGGGTATTCCCTCGGACCTTGAAGGAGACTAGTGTTGAAATTGCAGAAGCCCTGGCAGATATATTTAAAATGCCAGTATCCAGGGTGAGGTGCCGGATGATTGGAGGATAGCTCACGTTGTTCTATTGTTTAAAAAAGGCCTAAAAAATAATCTGGAGAACTATAGGCCCGTAAATTTGACGTCAGTAGTAGGTAAATTATTGGAAGGAGTATAAGGGATAGGAGCTATAAATAATTGGATAGATAGGGACTTATTAGGGAGAGTCAACATGGCTTCGTGCGTGGTAGATCATGTTTAACCAATCTATTAGAATTTTTCAAGGAGGTTACCAGGAAAGTGGATGAAGGGAAGGCAATGGATGTTGTCTAATGGACTTCAGTAAGGCCTTTGACGAGGAGATAAACATACTTCCAATTAAAAAGGGATGAAGGCATATGGGGAACAGGGGTGAAGGTGGATTTGAAACCAATGGAATATCAGCCACGATCTTATTGAATGGCGGAGCTGCCTCAAAAGCCTGAATTTTCCTACTTGTGTACCTAATTCACATATTTCATAGCTCAATATTGCATTTTTATCTGATACACCAATTCAATTTTGAAGCATTTGGGTTTTGTTGCCTTTTTCAGGTTGTTGTTCTGTGCTGCCACATAATAAATATTAACTGGCTTCTGCACATCTGTCCATGTCTTCCTATAGTTGGTTACTACTTTCCTTATTGATCCTCATATTTTCACATATTTCATGGATGGATGGAAATGTGGATGGATGGATGGATGGATGGATGGAAATGTGGGTGGATGGATGGATGGATCATTGGATGGATGGATAGTTGGGTGGATGGGTGGATGGAGCGAGGAATAGAGGCCTCAAGTGCAGGATAGAGGGATAGATTGAATGACAGATTGATGGACGGAGGAAGGAAGTGAGGGAGGGAGGATCTGTGGGATGGAGGATCTGAGGATGGGAAAGGAGGGGAGAGATGGCCAAAGGATGGAGAGGTAATTAAAAAGAACATAGTACAAAGGAATGAGTGCAACAGGCTAGCATTGGCAATAGACAAAAAGGGGTGAAGCAGAGTGAGCAAGAAAAATGCAATGAGAAAATAAGAGTGAAGATGGAATAGATATGATATAACTTGATCCAATTTAGAAAGAGGGAGACTTCAAATAAGATGTCAAGAGGCCAACATTTGTAAACACAGCTCGCCTTGTTTATTCTTATGACCTTTTAACCGAAATCAGATGTCATCAGATGGAGGGATTTATTATGGGAATAATAAAGAATTCTATCCTATGAAGCTGAAGGTGCTGTTGCTAATGGTGTAGTGTGAGAAATACAGGAATGCTGAATAGCTGAATTGTAGTAACTTAGAAATCGGTGGACGTTATGCTTTCTTTGGAATATTTTGTCACTATTTAGGGAGTTATATGTAACAGACTTAAAGAGGTACGGCGATCTGTCGTTGATGCAGGAGTTCTAGGTCTAGGGAACGTTGTTTCAGACGCAGGGGTTACAGTTGAGTAGGATTGTGAGAAGTAGTGTAATTTTTAAGGCTGCAAGAGCTAACAGTACAATCAGCAGTGATGGACGAGTTCAGCAGCATACAGAAAGGGGGAGGCACATGACAGACAGTTAACTAGGTTACACGAAACAGATAACCGCAGTGATGAGATTAAGCGCAAAATGGGAGTTGAGAGAGTGTTAATTGAAGGAATGACACAATACAAGCCATTTACAGTGTTTAAAGTTAACAAGGTTAACAGCCAAATAAGGGGGAATAACACAATACAAGCCATCACAATGTTTGAAAAACAGTATAAAATGTGCTGCAAATCTATGTAAGGTGTGCCTATTTTGACTAGACACCCGGTCTTGCAAGAACGACAAATAAAATCTTGCTCCTTCAGAACTTGACTTGACTAAATTGTTTAACTGTGAGCTGTGTTTCTCACAGGATATAGTATATAAAGAAGGCAGATGGAGTATAATGTTAGCAAATGTGATGTTATCCACTTTGGTAGAAATAATAGTAGGAGGGATTATTATTTAAAGGGCGAAAAGCTGCAGCATGCTACGGTGCAGAGGGACCTGGGTTTCCTTGTGCATGAGTCACAAAAACCCAGCCTGCAGGTGCAGCAGATGATCAAGAAGGCAAATGGAATGTTGGCCTTTATAGCGAGGGGAATAGAATATAAAAGCAGGGAGGTCTTGCTGCAACTGTACAGGGTACTGGTGAGTCCGCAGCTGGAGTACTGTGTGCAGTTTTGGTCACCGCATTTGCGAAAGGATATATTGGCCTTGGAGGGAGTGCAGAGGAGGTTCACTAGGCTGATACTAGAGATGAGGGGGTTAGCCTATGAGGAGCGATTGAATAGACTGGGTCTGTACTTCTTGGAGTTTAGAAGGCTGAGGGGGGATCTTATAGAGACATATAAGATAATGAGAGGGATAGATAGGGTCGAGGTAGAGAGATTCTTCCCGCTTAGAAAGGATAGCAGAACTAGAGGGCACAGCCTCAAAATAAGGAGGAGGGCAGTTTAGATCGGAGTTGAGGAGGAACTTCTTCACTCAAAGGGTGGTGAGTCTCTGGAATTCTCTGCCCATTGAAGTGGTGGAAGCTACCTCACTGAATATATTTAAGTCACGGGTAGATAGGTTTCTGATAGACAAGGGAATTAAAGGTTATGGGGAGAAAGCGGGAAAGTGGAACTGACCCACTTCAGATCAGCCATGATCTTATTGAATGGCGGGGCAGACTCGAAGGGCTAGATGGCCTACTCCTGCTCCTATTTCTTATGTTCTTATGTTCTTAAGGAGGGAGAAAAGTTTGTAGTGCTCTAGAGGATTACGGAAATTATATTTTTGATGATTTCATGAGCAATCAAAGACATTGCACTTTTGGTGGCATGGTGCGTAGGGGGAGAATAAAAATATAATGTAATTATAAAGACTTTAAAAGCGGGTAGGGATATGTGTTCTCTGGAAGGATTGAGGTTACTCAAATGAAGAGAGTATTTCCACATTGAGGTGTTAACATATAGAAACATAGCAGATAGGAGCATGAGGAGGTTATTTGACCCTTTGAGATTACCCCCCAGTCATCCAACCCAACAGCCTAATCCTTCTTTTTTACACATAACCTTTGATTCCATTCGCCCCAAAAAGCTGGGAAATATTAGCAGCATCTGTTATGTTTAGAAAAAGGCGAATGGAGCAGTTTAAGCGACAGAGTTAATGAGAGTTGTAATTCCGGAGAAAGCTGAATGGATATTACAGTGTGTGCCACAGAGGCACAGCGGTTAGCACGGTTGCCTGTTAGCGCCAAGGACCCGGGTAAGATTTCCGGCGTGGTTCACTGTCTGCCTGGTGTTTGCACATTCACCCTGTGTCCATGTGGGTTTCCTCCGGGTGCTCCGATTTCCTCCCACAGTCCAAACGAATGTGGGTTAGGTGGATTGGCATGCTAAATTGCCCCTTAATGTCAATGGACTAGCTATGGTAAATGCATGGGCATAGGGCTTGAGTAGAGTTGTGGTCTTGCAGACGCAAAGGCAGAATTGCCTCCTCCTGCACTGTAGGATTCTGTGATTTTATGCCATAAGTAGCGAAAATTGTAGAGGTTGGAGAGGGTTACAGCGGTGTGAAGACCTACACAGTGCTGACAGGCCATAGAAGTTGGGAGACTTGTGAGGAAAAACATTGCTGGAAGAGAAAATGAGTGTTTTATTGATGAGAGTGTCTACAAGGTGCTACATGGGCTGAAGGATTCTAATGATTTAATGAGTGTTTCAGGGGTTGTTAATCGAAGCGAGATAGGATGCAATAAGTCAATAAAGCAATTATGTGTATTTTGTAGGAAAGGTTTGCTGGATTGCAATCCTTCACAGTTCAGTAAGGTCTTGGTTGATCATCAATTTGACTTATTGTGATCCAGGGACTCAAAGCAGCAAAGATTTTCAGAGAGACGTCTGTAACCGAGGGAGGAACTCTCAACATTACATTAGCCGAGGTTCATAATTTTGAAACAGGAGATCTCCCTGATGGTGTGAAAGTAAATTTTGACACCAACATGTGTGAAACTATTTGAGACAATCGGCATTTCTGCTGTTTTATTTTAGCTCCAGAAACAGTTGGCTCACTCTGGATGTAATCTCTCTTACCCTGCCCTTTACCTGTTCTTTGGGAGAAATCAAACGGGCCATTCAACAGGCCGTTGAAAGTTTATTTTAATAGAAACAACCAGTAGGGGAAGAAATAAACATGTGAATGACAGTCATAATGCTTATTCGGAGAGGCAATAACAACTAGCAGAAAGAAATGGGAAAGAATAATCGACCAATAATTCCAAATGCTAATCTCGTCAATTATATAATGTAGGTAATCATGGATATGATCAACAATTAACATCACATGGCTGACATCAAAGCAATATTTTGGCTTGCCATTTTATTTCTCTGTGCGGCTATGAGGTGCTGAGAGTGGACTTAGTCGATGTGCAGGACAAATGTTTCCAGCTATTTACACTTCCAAACCTGTTTGGATGCTGTGAATCCATTTCAGGTCTCTTTAGTCCTGGCTCCATCAAGTTCATCTCTTGTCATTCACTGACTTATTCTCGTCATGGCTGACTTCTTTTGACCATAATATCTCTGGTTCTCTCCCTCACTCACTTTCTAAGGCAGTTTATTGTTACAAGTACTTTCCATTACCTCCTACCACCGTCACATCTTGCTTACTTTTAGCTAGAAATTTGCCACGTTGCTGCTGACAGGGACACATTATTCCCATCACTCACAGGCTGGATAGTTGGGCTGTTTAAAACTGTTGCCTTAATCAATGTACTGAGCAATCCATACAAATGGATATTTTAACATCCTCATTATCTCAGCTCTGAAATTGGGCTGTGTCACCACATAAATAAAGGTGTTTGTGCAGCAGCTAAAATTCCGCATCATAATGGTGACTGACACAAATATTTCATAACCATTAAGATCTAAAAATGAATTTAGCGCTCCAGGCATGTATAACACATACAGAAACCACAGAAGTATGAAGTTGATGGATATGGCAAAGAGTAAAATAATAGACTTCTTTCTACTCTCAATCTCTGGATCACTGTTTTTTTCTGCCTTGTTCTGATCCTTCAATGATTTGCGAGCTCGGCTGACCATTAAAATGCGTCTGAAAATCAGCCCGTTAAGGGAAAGAATTACAGCAAATGGGATCAATGGTGTTAACACCATTGAAAACATTGTGAATACATCCCATCTCGGATCAGTATAGAAGGTTTCCTTATTATGACAGTACCACGATACATTGTTGATTACTTTCCAAGGTTCAAATCTGAAGTAATGAGGCACATTTTTCAGACAGAACAGAATGGTTATTGTTGCAAGAACTACACCCGCAGTTTTATTGGTACAATATTTAGCTTTCAGCTTCTGGGACCCAATGGCGACAAATCGATCAAAGGTAAACATGACAGTGAACCAGACAGAGCAGTCTACGGCTATTTGGAGAAGGACATTGACAACACTGCACACAGGGGTCAAGTCCAGGAAACCAACTGGGTAATAATAGAACCGGAACCGTTTCAGCATGATATCAGTGATAATAACCATCAGGTCTCCGGCTGCCATGGCCACCAGGTAACGAATGGTGCAGCTGGAGAGGTCACACTTTCCCCGGAGTAGGATCAGAATCGCCATTAAATTAACTGTAGAGAGAAGGGAACAGAGCATGGAAATGACACATCAACTTTCATTTACATGTTATATCATCGCGTTTGGATGTCCCTTATCAGGTCAGCCCTTACTGTGAATGTCGACTTGTCCTTGAGAAGGTAATGGTGAGTGCCCTTTTTGAATTGAAAGCGAGGAGGTGAGAGAGAGAGAGAAAGGATGATTTAGACATAAGACTTCAAACTGAGGACTAGGAGAGTCGAAGGCAGATTGATCGGTAAGCTTTGGTTAGTTTAGAACCACTTTCTTCCATGCTAAAAGTGAATGGTAAATATCCATTTGATTATGACGTTTACCTATATCCCCAAGAGTCAGCATGTTCTACCTAATACGTGCCATTCGTCTTCTTACACTTGTGTGTCAAACTAAGACTGTAACATTCCGTTACAGTAGCACAAGGATAGACAAAATGACGACGTTGCTGGAGAGATCGTGTAGCCGGGAGGGATTCAGATTCTTGAGGCACAAGGAGCAGTTTTGGCAAGGTGGGACGAGTAACAAGCACATAGACCGCCCCGGGTTGGAACCAATGTCCTTGGGATCTTTTCGCTAGTTTGCTTGGGTCTATTTAGAGGCTAGTGGGGTTTTGGAATTCAATGCCCGGAGTAGGATCAGATTGTTCTGATTCAGGTCAGTTAAATGAAGGTAAATCATTGGCTAGTAATATTGATGATGTCGTGATAATAGACCTGGGAATGCAGGAGAAGGAAAGTTTTAAAAGTGCCTAGCAAGCAAAATTGATGGGGTTAAACTGTTTATATTTCAATGCAAGTAGTATTACAAGCAACTTCGATGTGGTAAGGGCAGGTAGATATATGCTATTTTAATGTCACTGCTGTACTAAAAACATGACTAAAAGAGGTGGAAACCAGGCAGCTCAATATCTGTGGGTATAGAATGGGAGATAAAAAGGAGAGGGAGCAGTATTTAGTGATTAGAAATTAAATTCCAGTTCGAAGACGGGATGACATATTGTTTGGATGAACGAACGAAGCTTCGTAGGTTGAAATAAAAAGGGGCAGTCACACGACACAAGGTATAATATTGACCCCCAATGATGAAAGAGCAATAAAAGAACAATTATTTAGAAAGCTTCCTGCTTGTCAGAAAAGGAGGGTTAATAATGATAGATGACTTAACTATCCCAAGATCAACTGGTATTCAAAACTATTTAAAGGGCACTGAGTGAGAAAAATTCATGGAGCGTGCCCAGGAATTTATTTTTCAACTACTTATTGACAAATCTAAAAAGAGGAGGGACAATTCTAGACCTTATCTTGGGAAACGAAGAAGGGGAAATCGATGAGTTGATTGCTGTGTGAGTGACAATATCTGGGATGCTGATCACAATTCCATTAGATTTAGCATTGCCATGGAAGAGGGCAGAGATAAAACTGGAATGACAGTTTTGAACTGAGGGTAGGCAATCTGAATGAGGATGCACTTGTTTGAGGTGAACTGGACAACGCTTCTTGGGAATGCATCAGTGGAAAACCAATGGGAAGCACTAAAAAGCAAGATCATAGTGGTCATGAAAGTGAGCAGTGACCACGATATGATAGAATGTGCCCGGCAGTTTGAGAAGGAGAAGCTGGAATCAGATGTAACTGTATTACATTTAAACAAAGGTAACTACAAAGGGAGAAGCTGGCTTTGTAGGCTCCTGTTTGGAATGGGAGCCTAACAAGGGGTACAGTAGAACAGCAATGGCTGTATTTCTTTTTGGGAGGGGGACGTCAATCGGGGGGCACAACCGGAGTTCATCTCAAGGAGGCGGAAAAATGCAAGGGACGGCTGAGGCATCCATTTCTGGCGAGGGAAGTCAAGGACAACTTAAAAGCAAAATAAAAAGCCTACAAAGTGGCGAGGATTAGTGGGAAACCAGCGGATTAGGATGATCTTTAAAGAGCAGAGAACAACTAAAAAGAGCAAGAAGCAGGAAGAAGTTGAAACATGGGTGTAAGCTAGCTAGTAATATAAAAGAAAATAGGAACAGTTTTTTTTGATATACAAAAGGTAGGATAGGCAAAATTAGATAATGGACCCCTGGAAAATGACGCTGGAGAAGTACTAATAGGAAACAAAGAAATGACAGAGGATCTGGACAGTTATTTTGTGTCAGTCTTCACGGTGGATGACACCAGAGGGTTGCAGGCTCCAGGAGACTTGGGGACACAGATGAGTGCAGTGGCCATCGCCAGGGTGAAGATCCTGGGGAAACTGAAAAGTCTGAAGGTTTCAAATCTTCAGACTGGTGAAGGATGCACCACATCCTGTGGTTCTATAAAAGATATTGTGGATGTCATGGAGGCATTGGTGGTGATCTTCGGGAATTACTCGAGGCAGGAAGGGTCCAGACGACTGGAAAATATTTAATGTAACACTGCTAGTTAAGAAGGGAGGAAAGCCGCAGACGGGCAATTATAGGTTGGTTTGCCTGAATTCGTTCATTGGCAAGATTTTAGAGTCCATTATTAAAGATTGGATGGCAAGTACATCGAAATGCATGATAAAATAGGACTGATTCAGCACGGCTTCGTGAAGGGGAAGTCATGTCTGACAAATCTGTTAGAGGTTTTTGAGGAAGTAAGAAGGAAGTTAGCTAAAGGAGAACCAGCGGATGTGATTTATTTATATCTTCAGAAGGCATTTGACAAAGTGCAAAATAGAAGACCATTAAATAAGTTAAGCGCTCATGGTGTTAACTTTAAGATCCTGTCATGATTAGAGAATTAGCTGACTGCCAGAAGGCAGAGAGTAGGGATGAAAGGCTTCTGTCACGATGGCAGTGGTTGATTAGTGATGTGCCTCAGGGGTCGGTGCTGGGAACACAACTTTTCACAATATACTTCACCACTTTGGAAGAGGGAAGTTGCTAAGTTTTCAGATGGTACAAAGACATGTAGAGGGGCAGGTATCATTGAGGAAGAGAAAGAGGCGGTAGGGGGCTGCAGAAGGGTTTGGACAGGCTAGGAGAGCAAACAAGTGCCACATGGAAGAGTGTGCACTTTAGATGGAGGAATGGAGATATAGGTTATTTTCTGAATGGGGACATACTTAGGAATCAGAAGCACAAAGGGACTTCGGAGTCCTTGTATAAGATTCTCTTAAAGTCAATGTATAGGTTCAGTTGGAATTTAGGGAGGCAAATGCCTTCATGTCGAGAGAGCTAGAGCACAACAGAAGGGATGTACTTCTGAGATTGTATAAGGTTCTAATCAGGCTTCATTTGGAGTATTGTGATCAGTTTTGGGCCCCGTATCTCAGGAAGGATGTGTCTGCCTTGGAGTGGGTTCTGAGGATGTTCATAAGAATGATCCCTAGAACGAAGAGCTTGTCATATGAGGAACGGTTGAGGACTCTGAGTCTGTACTCGTTGGAGTTTAGAAGAATGAAGGGAGTTCTTATTAAAACTTACAGGATATTGCGAGGTCTGGGTAGAATGGACGGGGAGAGGATGATTCCTCTAGTAGGAAAAACCAGAACCAGAGGACCCCAGGTCAAAAGGATGATCCTTTAAAATAGAGATAAGGAGGAATTTCTTCAACCAGAGAATGGTCAATCCGGGGACCCCTTCACCGCAGAAGGCCATGGAAACCAGGTCATTGAGTATCTTTAAGACAGAGATAGTTATGTTATTGATTAATATAGGGATCCGCTGTTATGGGGAAAAAGCAGGAAAATGGGGATGAAAAAAACAAGAGATATGATTGAATGACGGAGCAGACTCGATGGGCTGAGTGGCCTAATTGTGCTCCTTTGTCTTATGGTCTTGTGCTCTTATAAATGTACAAAGTTGATACTGGTGAAATTCAGAAGTTTGTTTCTGTTTCTTGTTCTCTCTCCAGAGGCGTCACCTCCGAAAATAAGAGTGTGTTCAGATCCAAGCCGGGAATTATAATGTGCTTCATAAAGTTAGCATACACTGTATGTTAACACCTGAGTTTGGCGTGGGCGAGAATAAGGTTTATCACTCAGTCATGATTCAAGGACACCACAAGGAAAATTCTATCAAACAAAGTCTTAAGAACACAGTGAAAAGTTAACTTTAAAAAATTAGCATCAATTTTACCACTTACTATATTCAAACACAACGCATATAAACCTATCTGTTGTTCCAAGTCAATCACCATCACACAAACATGAACTCTTTTCTAGACTTGGTGAAAAAAGCAAGCATGCTCAAGTGACATTGGGTTTTCAGCTTTGTTACACCCGCTACGGAATAATGCTTTGGATGTTGGATCATTTCTCTGAGACTTCCGAGTTCTGGAACCTTCTAAAACGCCTCTGGAGAGAGAATAAGAAACAGAAACAAATTTCTGAATTTCACCAGTATATAACTGACATTTTTTTTTCAACTCCGGAGAGGGGAAAACAGATGACGCTGCTTCTTCTCTCAAATCCAAATAGCGTCTGAGAAAATCAAACTAAAGACAACAACTTCAGAGAGTGGGGAAAGTCACAGTTGATGCTCTCCAGTTCAGGCAACTGCTAAAAAGCAAAACTAAAAAAATGGACTTTTCTGCTTTTATCACATGACATAAATAGCCAGTGAATTTCCATTGAACAATCCCAAGGGAGCATTAAAACACATAGGACCTTGCATTAGTCCAGCTTAAAATTAACATTATATCAATTATGCAGCTTCAGTAACACACATAGGATACCGGTTACAGACATTATTGTACCAACAAGGTCTTGAAAAGGAGCATGATTAAAATACACTTTTTAAAGATACAGTAAAGCCACAGCTCCTCCTTCCAAAAAAATGAACCATCAATATTCAAAGATGGCCTCAATTTTCAATCTTAATTTGCACACTGCTGGTACACTACAATTGATATACAAACACTTCATAAAATCAAAACTTGCAAACATAATAGGAGTATAGTCCATTTCAGCCCTTGTCTTCCACCATCGAACATTCCTCCTCTTGTCATCAAATCCGTGACTTGTTGGTGTGGTTCAGCTGCATCGTCGTTCCTCTCCAAAATGCTTCATCAGATGTTAATCCTGCTTTGATTGTGAATCCGACCTCAATTTTGTCGTAAAAATGTTAAATTAGCTCTGTCAATGTCCTTAGGAAGCAAGGTAGGATAAGAATAATAAAATATTGCATGTGTGTAGTCAGCGCCATTCTGAAAGCTCATTTTAGCTCGGCCCCCCTTGTTCATCGACTATATCTCTTCTGTCTGACGGCAAAACTCATCGGTTTGCTCTCGGTATTTACCATGCGCACCCTCTTTGGGAAAGAAACTCAGTGCATTGTCTTTCTGGGTATCAGAACCCACTGCAGCCAAGGTTTCAAAAGTTAGTGTGGCACTTACATTGCTGCAAAGAAACACCGCATCATCTTCAATGAACATCTGTGTTTCACTGAGCTATAGAGACTGTGCAGATTAATTTTTCAATCAGGGCATTTCGAATTATTAGAGAATTTCAGCAAACAATGAAATTTCTAGTTGTTGTCATGTACTTTGATCTGCACTAGTACGACACATCTGCTTCTCAATGTCCTTTTTAACATGACACACGCCTGTCGATTCATCTTCACTTTACTTTGCAGTGATGGTGAGCTGTTTGTGACAGCTCTAGTCAATTAAGTTCAACAACACAGGAGGAGGGTTGCACAAAGTCAACTTGTCTTGTATCTGTCTCCAGACCTTTCTTTATTCATGTTAGAATCATGGAATCCTACAGTGCAGAAACACGCCCTTCGGCCCATCAAGTCTGCACGGAACACAATCCCACCCAGGCCCTACACCCATATCGCTACATATCATACCCACTAATCCCTCTAACCTACTCGTCCCTGGACATTAAGGGCCAATTTCTTAGTGTGGCCAATCAATCTAACCCACACATCTTTGGACTGTTTGAGGAAACCGGAGTACCCGGAGGAAACCCACGCAGACACAAGGAGAACGTGCAGACTCCACACAGACAGTGGGCCGGGAAGCGAACCCAGGACCCTGGAGCTGTGACGCAGCAGTGCTAACCACTGTGCTACCGTGCCGCCCATCTGTGCTACTGTCTCGCCCGTTATTGTCCCGAAACTGGTTCTCCTCTCCACCTTCACCAGTTTTACATGACCTATCGACCTTTCGGCTACTGCACCTCAGATCGAGTAAACATCCGCTTTTCTTTCCAAACCTGTGCCAATTTGAGAGGACCATGTCTACAATGATACTGCTGAGCTAGAACAACATTTTCTACAACCAACTTTTGCATAACTACTTTAGTACGACATAGCTTTGTCACACATATCTGTCCAAATGATGTCAATAACTCTTTCAGGGAATTTGGCTCTGGAAGGCAACTCAATAATGTATTCCAATGTCTGATGAATTCCCAGTTATCCGATTTCATTTGAAGAATGTCATATTCAGAACTATCTGGCTTTGTTAGTAACCAGGAACGCAGCCTCGTTCTATTTTCTTTCCCCATTAAAAACACGTTCCGGCACATTCACATGACACACTCTGTGAGCTTTCCTTCTATCTGGCGTTTTTATCAGATAATTCAACTTCCTTAATGTTCTTCCAATTGAAAACCCTACTTTTCAAGGTTCACCTCCCACTGGTTGCAACAGTCAGGCTTTAAACTCAAAAGCAAACGCCAGATGTTGGATTTATAATCGCTGCTTGTTTAATCACATGACGCGCTAATTTTAAATTTTGCCTGCCCAATTCATCTGCGCTGTTCAAACCTTCCGCAGCCTTTGAAACATTCTCAATAATATTGTCTCAGAACGCTGACTCACCAGTTCCTCCTCAATCAATGTAATCAATGTAAGTGGCCCTCTTACCTCATGATCAAATATTAATTCAAATCGATAGAATTTGTTGATTTATTCGGCGCATCCCTAATTGCAAAGAGAACAAATGGAATTCATTCATCCCAATTGTCCAGATAAACTTGGCAATACCCACTCGGAATTGTCCTTAAAGCTTCATGCCACCGCTCTGATGCTGCCTGCTATTTTGGATGTTACACAATTGTTTTAAATCGTTTTACTCCTAATCTATCCATAACAATCTTGAATAATTTTAACGAATAACTTGATCTTTAATTTGATTGCAATACTGCGGATAGTCCACAACTAGTAAAATATTTAAGCAATTCCTCTACAATGCTTTCAACTGTAACATTGCTTAATGGGTTATCCTCTAGAAATCCATCCATTATTATCAATAGATATAGATCTCATTTTCCCCTTTTATGCAGGGGTCCGATGCACTCAATTGAGATTCGTCTTAAAGGTTCCTCAATGCTGGAATGGATAGGATTTGTATTTGTTTGCGCATCACCTACGATTTCCCTGTTCCCTGACGTGTGAAACATGATCGGCAAAAATTCAACCGCATCCTTATGCAGACACGGCCAATAAAAATGTTATTTTTTATATTAACTGGAGTTTTACTTACTCCCAACAAATCGTCTCCCATTGATTCCTCACACGCTATCTGCAACTACACGCTACAGGTAGTACCACTTGATTAAATTCCGAGCATTTTTCATCCACCTGAAAATGCAAATGCCCCCATTACCTCGTTAAGACACCCGCCGGGTGAAAACAATAAGGTTTTAGCGAGGTTTCATACTAGGCGCGAGACCCACAAGCATTATATTCAGCTCAGTTGGAAGGAAACCTGTGCGCAACTGCTTATGGTATGGAAATAACAATGTCGATATAATTAGTGGGCCCAAACTGTATTCTCCGAACTTCCTAGAATCTCCAGGCGTGGGGAGAGTGGTTCCCTGCAGCGGTGTTTAGGACTGCTCCTCACTAACGGGGAACAGGTATCCCCACCTCGCTTGTGGTGTACAACACCTTGAGCTCCCCTTCCCCCCACCCCCCACCCAACTCGTGCGGTCGGGGGCAAGGGGCCTATATGGCAGTGCTAGTCTGGCACACTGGCACTGTTCAAGTGTCAAACGGACACCTTCTCACTGCCCACTTGGGAGCGGAGAGGTCCAGGAGACGGGGCCAGATGGTGGCCGAACCTAGTGGGGGTGGGGTCTATTGAGGCTACTCAGAAGGTGTCCCATAGGCCAGAAATCGGAAGGGGAAGGGGTGGGCTGCTCTGGAAGGCTGGCTGTCAGGAGTATGAGGAGCTTCCCATGATCCGAGGCCAGCGATTGGGAGGCGAGTGAAAGAGTGGGAGAGGGGAGCAGTGACAGATCGGTACAGGTGCAGCTGCCTCCTCGGTACAATGCTGATGGAGTCTCGGGCGGTAAATGAAACCTTCCTTTATGATCCGATCTGAGAAAGGAAACCTCCAGACACGCACTAGTCTATCAGTAATGGCACTAGGATTGTATACTGATATCCCTGCTCAAACTTTGGAGAATCATCTGCACTAGGACGTTACCCTGACATCCCTGCTCAACGTGTTAAACTTTCTAGTTCTAAGACACAAATGAGCTGTGAACAGTCCTGTACAGGAGAAGGAAAAATAAAATTTTCAATCTGTGATCAAGTGGAGCGCAGGAGTCATCATCAAATGCGATGATAGGGCAAGAGACTTTAAACACGTAATTTATTGAAGAAATTTAATATGGATGATATTTTTGTTGTTATTGTTTTCTTCTCTGGATAAATCTCTGTCAGTTAACAGAGCAACACATATGTTCGTCAGTTCACATGTATCTTTTGGCAAGCAGGCAGCTCAGCGAGTTAGCTGCAAATGTCAAGTGCAGACACTCTGAATCAGATAGGTAATAGTTTACCAATTCTTCCCTGACAGAAATGGGATATGTGTCGCCCAGAGCATTCTTGGTAACCACAAGTTATTAAACTCAGCGTTCAGGACACCCAGGCTGTCGATATTGTTCTGTGAGCAAGGAATTAATCAGCACCAGGTAACCTTCACAATAAATAAACTGAGCGAAAGATTAGTACAGATGCAGAAAATTTAGGTAAAATTAGAAGTCGAGAGGTGGATCACCATTCAGTTGAATGTTAAAAGTCCTCGGTGTTGATTCAATGCGGTTCAAAACTGAATACGGTCAATCAATTTCACTTCTCACGCACATTACATAACATTCTCTTGTCATCATAAAACAACAGAACATGAACTGGAGAGAGCAGTCTCTTGAAACCATGTACCTGGGAAGAGTTGATTGGGTCCTGGCCATCCCGAGAGGAATTTACCAGAATGAGTGGTGCTTATTCTGAAATATTTAAGATCTAGGTGTGGGGAAAAAACTCCATTTGCTATCAAGGTCACAGTGCTGCCTTCGGCCTGTTACAATGTTCCAGTGAAGCTGAAAGAAAACTACAGGAACATTACTCATCTTCCGATGAGACACTTTGCAGGTTGCTGGACACAACACTGAATTGAACATTTCAGACCATTCATTTGCTCCTTCAATGGGATTTATTCCGCTGAAGTGCCATTCTGTGCCTTTTTTAGGATTTGTTTTCCAGACAATGTTGCCTCCTTTGCTAATATTTGAAAACACAATATGCTACTTAGATCAAATTTTAGCCACTGGTGCAATAATAATTACAAACCTTGTCTTCTGTTCCGATACAGTTGTGAGATAAACTGTTGTACCCTCCCCCCACCCCTCCCCAATCTATCCCTGATCTACTCTAACTGCACATGACACCACGGTACCACACCCCTTTACCCAACAGAATCTAACCGGTCACATGCCTTTCTCTCTCGACTGATGAAGAAGCATCTGATTGAACTGGAAATGCACACTTCTTTTCTTTCTTCACAGATGCTGCCACTTTTTTTCAGCATCTGCGATACTTCATGTTATTGTTTTTCATATCTTCAGGGCAATTGAACGGCTGGTAGCCAGAAACTGCAGAGCACAATTTTAAAAATAAAAAAGAGAACTCTCTTTTTCATTCGGGATAAGGTGAGATTTTTAATCACAAAAAAAGTGTGGATTTTGTGGCCCAAAAAGCAGTGAAAGTCGTGGCATTCAACATATTCATTTCTAATTTAAATAGGTGTTTGGTAATTAAAATAATGACTTATGAGTGCAGGAGGAGAGGAAATTCGAACTGAGTCAACATGCGGATGATTCATCGACGTATCGAATGCTGGAGCAGGTGCGAATGGTCTAGCCTTGTTCCAATGCTATATTTTCGAATATTCACAATGACTGACAACACAAGTTGTATATGGTCACTGAGATCAGAAGTTCCTCTCCAGCTGTGACAATGTATCATGCAGATACAGACCTCAGCATTATTACCTTCCTTAGTTACCTGCACTGATGCCTGTGCGCTATGAAACCAAATTGGTTTTCTGGTCATACGTTTATTTTCCGTGCAAGTACCGTAATTAAGACTTGCAAATGGACAGGAAAATAACAGAGATATTTGTACAATGGTCAGCAGCAGATCAGCATAAAACTCATTCAACAGCACGTAGCACATTAAACATCTTAAAACCAGGCACAGACTAACACAATTCCAATGGTTTTGAGACTTACCAGGAACCCCAATGGTGGTAAGGGCCGTATAGAATATTTTCCTGACCATTTCTATTGGCGTATGCATTTTTATTCCTATTAAGTGAATTATCTCTCTGTACTGGAGGAAACCTGTCTGACTTAAACTTTGAGATGTTTTCACAAAGTCTTTAATTTATACTCTGTAGAATGTCCCCTGGGTATTGAAGTTACAACATTTAATGTCGTAGGTTTTGAATAAACAGATGACGCCAACTATGTTAAATACCTGTAGGTCTGGACTATTTTAGCTCTGTTTCTAAGTTGGAAAGAAAACGAATTTGAGGTTGATTCACTCAAAGATGGTCAACATCAACCAAACAACATCGGCCACATCTGCAGTTGCATCAATATTGCAATGAATTCTCTCAGTCACCATACCTTTCAACAGGGTCGTTCAGCTTGTTCCACATCTGAGTGCGATGATCTACTTAATGTTCATTCCCTGACTGACACATGGGACTTGTTATTTTCCAGCAATCGTAAATTCACAGTCTTACTTACCTGTATAGTTTATCAACACATGATTGCGTGTTTTCTCATCTTATTCCAAAAGTTTTCTTTAGTTTCCGCTTCCCACAACATCAGTATCCGATAAATACCCTCCTGTCAATCGCTCTTCGAATTTTACGTGTTTCAATAAGATCAGCACTTTCCTCTGAACTCCAATTTCTACAGGCCCAGATGTTTCATACCTATACTTAAACGAGAACGTATTTAATTATACAATTAGTAGACAAAATATTCTATGAATTGTCTCTAATGCAAAGTAAACACACCGTAAATATGAGAAACCGCATGTAGTAACTCAGGATGCTGTCTTACCAATGCCAATGGCAATTCTAGCTGGTATCCTCTCGATGTTCTCTTTTACTAAAGGTCAACATTCTATTTCTTGATGCACATGCAAGGTATTTTTTAACTTTGATTTGATTTATTGTCACATGCATTAGTATACAGTGAAAAATATCGCTTCTTGAGCCTTAAACAGATAAAGCATACTGTACATAGAGAAGGAAAGGCGGGAGTGCATAATGTACTGTTACAGTCAGAGTAAGGCTGTAGAGGAATGTCAGCTTAATACAAGGTAAGCCCATTCGGAAATCTGATGTCAGAAGGGAATAAGCTGTCCCTGAGTCGTTTGATACGTGAACTCAGACGTTTTAATATCTTTTTCGCGACCGCAGAAGATGGATGAGAGTATGAGCGGGTTGCGTGGGGTCCTGAATTATGTTGGCCGCTTTGTCGAGGCAGCGGGAAGTGTAGATGGAGTCAATGGATGTGAGACCGGTTTGCCACATGGACATGTATGCAAACTGCGACTTCTTCTCCTCCAAACTTCTGTCGTCCCATTGCATTTAAAATGTAATGAGACGACCAAAGCTCCTGCTCTTCCCACTGAAGAGTTTATGACCCCTAAGTGTCCCAGACTATATGCAGTGTGACACTTCCTGCCCATTCCGTTACCCTTTCTATCGCCCCTGTGTCCTTACATTTTGCTTCGTTAATATGTTAGTGTGAATAAACCTGTGTGTAATACACATGGCCTCATGATCTAAAATACTAATCATGTGCCTACCTTTCGGAGGCTTTATATTTGATCACGTGACAAATAAACAGCTTTGTTATCTCATATGTGTAACAGTTATCCAGATATAAAACAAAATTCCTTGTGGACGTCTCACCCTCCCTCGCTGCTGATGTTCCAAAGTTGTGAGCAAGCCTTGTGAGGCAATCTTTTCATTGCCATATTATCGAGTGTACTTGTAAACTAAGTAAAATACATGAGGTATGGGGAAAGGCTGGGAAGACTTGGCGTGCATCCATTGGAGATTAGAAGAGTGAGGGGTGGAGGGGCTGGGGAGTGCTTGGTTGAAGTTAATAATTTCCTTAATGTTCTTGACAATATGGAATTGAGTTCAAATTCAAGGGTACTGTTCTAAAAAGAATAAATGGTTCTTTTTGAACAAAGCTGAGGATATTTTTTTCTCAGAGAGTTTTGAACCATTGGATTGAAAGGGTGGGGGACGGAGGTTACCGATATTTTTTAATGCGGAGAGAGTTAGATTCTTGTTCCAGAAGGGAAAGAAACGTCATGATCGGAGTGTGGAGGAGGCTAGGTGATCATGTCGAACTTGAAATGCAAATGAAATGAATGTTGGAGCAGTTTCTAAACATATAAATGTGCTTCGAATGAACATTTGATTGGGTGGGCAGAGGCAGTGCACCGTATCCAACTAGCTGTTTTGGCCTCTGGGGGAGCGGGGAGAACACTAACCAACGAGACTTAGGGCCCGATTTTACCAATCGGAGCCTAAGGACCGGATCCAGGCGTAATATGGATCCGAGCCCGGAATCCTCATTCCAGCGCGTCTCTGCGCTTCTACCCGCTCCGATCCGGTCCGCGCTGTGGGCGGGGCTTAGCGCTGCCGGACCGTTCGGATCTCTGAACTGCGCGTGCGCAGTTCAAAAAGTCGGCAGCAGCGCGCCCGAGCGATGGGTTGAAGTGCGCAGCTGCGGTGGGTCGTGCCTTCTGGAAGCTTGCTCCCTGCTGTGTATCCTGTGTCAGAGTCCCCAGGCAGAACATACAGTAGTTCCCTTTGGAAGGCAGCTCTATGCCAGGCTGTATCTTGTTTTGGTGGTACGACCTGATGGGTCCATTATCAATATCCGATACAAGGAGCCTAAAAAAATTAATATGATGCCAGTCGACGTTTCCCTTCTGCCAGAAGCTGAAAGGAAACCAAGATTGTGCAAATGTGTTTCCAAAAGAACTAGAACGAAAAGGGAGAAATTTGAATATGAATTTAAAATTGACAATTATAGCAAATTCTGGAGGAAGAAGTAGTCTTCAAAAGTTTGGGTTTTAGAAACAACCATCACTGGATTGCTTAGTTGGTGTTGATATCAGTGGAACTTTGACAAATGCACATATTATTGTGCTGTCATTAATAAGTTGTGTTTTTTTTAACTTATGATCGACTCCATTTATTTTGTTCTTATATGTTTCTGCAGGAAGGATACAGGGAATGAAAATAACTGATTCCTGTTTTTATTTCTATTATTATATGACTTAAATGCAAGGAGAAAATGCTTTGAATGTTAATTAAACAGTACACATTCACATTAATTCTGTGCCCCCTGTTCCTGATTACATTTGTGTGGATTTGACTTGCGTATATTTAGTTGTTTGTGTGATGCTTCATTACAACTAGTTGCAGGAAAAAAAACAGAAAGCGGAGAGAGCAGCTCTCGTCACATCAGCCTCTGGGGGGAGGAGGGGGCTCTGATGGATCTGTGGACTAGGGGGAGGAGGGTGGCGTGCTCAGATGGATCTCTGCGTGGGTGAGGGAGGAGAGGGCCCAAATCAAGTGTCGGTAAAGTCGCGAACTCCTTGGATTCGGGTGCAGATCGCGTTAAAGGCCCGACACCCAAATTTACCGCATTTCGGGCCCGAAAAAGGGCGCGAATGTTTGGTAAAATCGGGGCCAAAATTCCATCCAGTACTTTTTTCACAAATTGCAACACATAAATGGTATCTTCATCTGACTCTCCTTTGTTTCTCAGGTTGATAGGCTGTTGCCATATCTCATCATCAAATGCCAATTCCAACAAAATGCCTTCCAGCTTACCATCCAATTTGATAATGCGGACAGTAAAAGCGACAGCCACGCTCGAATACATCTTTATGGTAGGCCACAAAGCCATGTGGTTGTACACGATCTGAGAAGTTTTAACATATTCCCTGCGCTATAAGCCATATTCAGAGGGTGTGCCCAATTCGGGACATTATCGGACTTGGAAATATTTGCGTAGAAAACCATGATCACTTCTGTCAACCACAATAAAATAAAACAGAGAAGTAAAATCATAGATTTCCTCCGACTCTCCATTCCTGGATCTTCACGTTTCTCAGCAATGCCCTGACGGCAGAGCTTCCTCCGGGCTTTACTCGACGCTAAAACATATCTGACGGTCAGAAAATTAAACAAGATCAGAAAGAAAGGCAGCAGTGGGATTGAGACATTGTGGAACCAGGAGAATGCCAGCCATCCAGGAAGAATATGAGCATCTACCTTTTTCATACAACCAATGGGCCCACCTATTTCCTAAGATTCATATGTGAAGTAGTAGGGGATATTAGTTAATAAACTCAACATATACACGCTTCCTATCACCATCCTTGCAGTTTTCAATGTGGAGTATTTGATTTTAAACGTTTGCCAACAAATGGAAACGAAACGAACATGAATGAAAACAACTGTTAGCCACACCGAACAATCAAGGCTTATAAATATCATCACTTCCTGAAGTATACAGGGGACAGTGTGAGTCATGTGGCTGTAAATTGTACTAAAGATGAAGCTTATCACTACACTGAAGAAGATGACCAGTAGATCTGCTGCTGCCATCGCTATTAGATAGCTGGTGATGCATTTAGTGAGTCGACATCTTGCTCGGCAAAGAATGATAATCATCAATAATTTACCTTTTGGGGGAAAAATACAAAGAAATTGAAGCATAGATTTTTCTTCTGAATATTTTAGAGTTAACCAGAATTTATATTCGGTTCAATTGGTGAAGGAGTTGAGAGGTTATCTGATCGTCGTGGTCCTCCCATCACCCATTCGTTTCGAAGTTGCTCCACTCCTGAATGAAGAGTCAGAACAGCGTTTGAATCCCAGTCCCCAGCGGCAATACTGAGCAGTGACTGCATAGTCCATCCCTTATTGGATCCGCAACCCAACGTTAATAAGTTCAGAAAAATGGCCAAAAGTAATAAGGATCAAGTGTGGGGTAAACCTAAAGCTTTACTCAGTAATACGGTCTGAAAACATTGCAAAAACTACGAAAATTACAATGTTTCTTGACCGACGCAGCTCTTTGATGTTACATTCTGAGTTTTCTAGATTAAAAGGCCAATTGTGGTGAAATAGATGAGTAACCATTTTAAATTATTAATCAGTCTTTGTTTCCTTAATGGATTCTTTCAAATCCGATTGTAATGTGTTTCAATGTGCGATCTTACTCAGCATTACAATTTCAGGCTAAGTTAATTGATCCCCTGCCTTAGTCTGACATTACTGGACTGACAGTCTGACAGCCCATCCAATGATCTTGGAAAATCAGTGGCATGAAGGATGAGCATTATGTTGTTATCTCGAATTATATGGCGGATTCTGATTTTTCAATCATTTAATCAAGTGTGAAAGGTCATGACATGCCCCGCTCCTAATCAACTGGAATCGCCAATTTTAAAACAAATAGCCACATGTGGATAACTGTCAATCCGACGAGCCGTGCTAAAGACAGGTCCAGCATCAATCACGTTACTCAATATTAAATATAAATTACGTACAGCTCTAGTTTTCGTGTCTTCGTTATCGTGTATCTGATAAGTAAGCATATTTTTCCCAACAGATCCACCTCGTTCTAAAACCTATTTCATTCAGAACTTCGTTATAATTCTGGTGATTCATTGATGTATAGAGTGCAAAGTTTGATAATGGAGACTTCTTCTTGTAGTAAACAGAACATTTCTCATTCCCTCTAATATGTTTTACTGAGTTTAGTTTTAATTACTTGCCGGAAGTAACCTTGGACATCAGATTGCAGGGTGTTTTTCTCCCAGTCACTCTAGTATCCACCTTCAAAGCCGAAATATTGTTCGGGGAGCTCTGAAATGCAATTTCATTCAGTGAATTATGTACAAAATCAATTTCAATAGAATACAATATACTCTGAAAAAATATTTTCACTTGAGAGAAAGATCAACAATAGCAAATAACATGGAGAATGCATCGTTAGCTGTCCAACAGCCACAATGTTAAAACCTTAAAACCGACGTAGATTGAATAACAAACTTATATTGACATATCAAGAATTCCAGTGAACGTTATAATGCGATAGAAAATAGATTGAGTTGTATAAAATATCGTTATCCTCTCAATGGTTGACACTGTTGTGCTGTCTATGAAATTCAGTGTCTGATTCCTGTTGGGAATAAAGGCTTTAAACGTGGCTTTCTGAATATTCTAAAGCAGCATACCTCATGGAATCGCGTTGTTTTGATTAAGCTTCCCCAGGATCATTATTAGTTTCAGTTATTTGAACAAATCGTTTGTGGAACTGCTGGCACCTCTCATAATTCTTTAATTCCCCTGGAGATTTTTGGAGTCCAAGATAGACAGCGCAATTTATGATTTTCAGCTTCGTCTTTCTTGCCTGTCTGTCATAGTCTTGAAAAATATATAAATAAAAATCTTATTTTACACTCTTCAATAACCAATATTGAATTAGCAGTTCACATTCTGCTATAACTCTCAAATCAAATACATTTTGGTTAATTTGTTGTATGCTCATGAAAGTAATTTAAACAACTCAAACTTGTGATATTTGGAATGAAAGATCAGATTTAGGACGCAGTACTTCACAGTTAGACATTTATTTCCAATTCTTGAACAGCATGGCGTCTATACAAATATCTTGTAATCGAGGCAAACAACTATTTTCAAGAATTCGAGTTGTTTCTATTGATTTTGTGCACATATGAAAGTTGATAACGTTTCTCTCTCTGTTTCAGAAAGGAGACTGACGGATGAGCCGATGAAACATGTGGGAGACAAACAAAAGGTTTAGCTGGTATAATGAATGAACACCTCTTATTCAGCATGAATGCAACATTAAACTGAAATAGCTGAAATCACTGATGCTGGCAGGGCTTGAAATAACAAAAACTGACTCTAAAAGACCCAGCAAATTAATGAGCAATGCTCCAAAAATTGAGTTTCGATTGAGTAGTCTATCTGAGAATGTGCAAAGTATCAACATACATTTTTGGGTCAGTTTAATTTTAATAAGAATAGCGAGATGTGGCACATGAGATTATAACCCAGCATTGCTGAAATATTGTACTTTCAAATATTTCGTATTCCTGTTTTCAGAGAGATCTTAAGGATATTTTTTTCATCAATAGGGGGATCTACCATTGAATTAGAAACCGAAGTTTTTCATAAACAATTGTAACAAATTGTCCCTAAATTATCCTTTCCTGAATCTGGTTTCCAATGGGGTTACCATACGCATACACATGAGTCAAGGTAGGTGTAGGAAAATGCTTTAAGATGGCGGCGCGGGCTCGTTGGGCCGAAGGGCCTGTTTCCCGTGCTGGATTCTTCTTCGTTCTTTGTTCTTTTATAATGTTGTGCTGTGACAATTTTAACGGTAATCCTTAAGTAATACGAATCGCCAGATCTCTTTCTGTCTCTCTCTCTCTGTCTGTCTGCCACACCACCTCCCCCCCACCCACCCCCGCGCCCAGAAAGATGTTGGAGAGTTTTGACAGATCCAGACTTCACATAAACCCTTGTAACAATCGGCCTGTTAGTACGATGGATAATGTTTTATTCATTGCACCATAACATGTAGGTAGACAAGAAGCCACAACGGCCAGAGTTGGGCGTTTGTCTGAGATGATGTGGAGATGTTGGCATTTTACTGGGGTGGGCACAGTAAAAAGTCTCAGAAAAACGGAGTAGAGTTCAACAGAGTTTATGTCGCATCACGAGCTTTTGGGGCGCTGTTTCTTCATCGTGAGAGTTAAGAGTTGCGTTCACAAACAGGACCTATATAGACAAAGACTCAATTGCAAGATATTGGTTAGAATGCGAATCTTTACAAGTAATCAACTATTTACAGATTCAGACAATGCGAGTAGAGAAAGAGAGAGATAATCAAAGGTTTAGGAG
Organism: Carcharhinus amblyrhynchos; assembly: GCF_965287045.1. Taxonomy (NCBI): domain Eukaryota; kingdom Metazoa; phylum Chordata; class Chondrichthyes; order Carcharhiniformes; family Carcharhinidae; genus Carcharhinus; species Carcharhinus amblyrhynchos. Next base: position 5,178,021 of record NC_137330.1, read on the forward strand.
GTGTGAGTTGTCTCAAGACAGTTAGCAGGATTCTACAAGCACAGGCCAAATGGTGGGGGTTACAAATAGAGTCACATGAACCCAAGGCCCGGTTGTAGCCGTCCTTGTGCGTGAAACCGAGTTTCTGCTGGATGATTCAGCTTTGTCGTGTGTCTCGGACGCCGCCTGGCAGAATGCTTACCCAAGATGTCAATTTGAGATTGTAATTTGAATTGGTGCACAATGTTCAATGTGTTTGTCCACCATGGAATGAATGAAGTGAAGCACCTTTCCTGGATACTGTACGCTCGCTTCTCAACAGTGACTGGGAGAATTAAAAAATGCTGCGTTACAACAAACCAATATCTGTTTTTGTTGCAAAGTCCCAACTTTTGTGTGTCTTTCAGCAATTAGTGCTGGACATTGGATTGTGTCAAGCTGCAAAACTGGGTCCTGGTCAGCTCGATGCACTGTAAGACAAATAGGATGAGGGGAGGCTGAATGGTCCCTTTCTCTGAGTTGCTGGTCCTTCAGCAGCTGTTGAAGTGTCCGCCCTTGAAGCACAGAGGACACCATCGAAATGTTCTGAAAGAACCTGGAAAAGACACTCTTCATCACGTTCTAACTCTTTTATGCAAGGCACACAGAAGATGTGGATGAGAGTTTGGTTTTAACCACCAATATCCCCTCAAGCACAAAATGTGCAGACCACAGATAACAGGGAGTTATTTCACCTTAGAGCAAACACACCCAAGATATTTGCAGTAGTGTTGAGATGCAAGATAAATTTGTCTCTTTATTATTCAATTTAAAGTGAGGAGGGTAGAGGCAGCACGGTTAAACAAAGAGAAAACTCAGAGGCGCCATCAACACAAACGCTCTAGTGTTAGCTACAGAAGTACATAGTCGGATGAAAGCACCCCCCCCCTCCCCTTCCGCCCTCCCCCGCCCCCACACCCACCCCTACTGAACTTTAAGATCAAGCAGTCCAGTGGCTGGCGAAACAGAAAGTTCAATACAAATAATTATTCTTGATCTCGAAATCTAATTTCAGGCTGGATCTCCCGCAGTCCAGTCACCATCAAACATTCCATCTTTAAGCACAATGCACTATCATTTATAAGGTTAAGTTCCCTCTACAGTGTCCCATTAAATTTCCCGAGTGCAGGTCTAGCACAGGCTGAGATACATGGAAAATGCTCCTCTACACTGTCTCATCAATAAACTCCAGTGCAGGTGTACCACAGGGTGAGGTGCAGAGTAAATATTCCTCTGCACTGTCTCATCAGTAAACTCCAGAGTAGGTGTACCACAGGGAGAGGTGCAGAGTAAATATTCCTCTGCACTGTCTCATCAGTAAACTCCAGAGCAGGTGTACCACAGGGAGATGTGCAGAGTAAATATTCCTCTGCACTATCCCATCAATAAACTCCAGTGCAGGTATACCACAGGTTGAGATACACAGGAAATCACCATCTACGCTATCCCATGAAAAAGCCCACTGAAGGTATAAAACAAAGTGAGATGCACATGTATACCGCTCTATACTTTCCCATTAAGATCTCCAGTACAGATGCAGCACAGGGTGAGATACACAGGGAATTTTCTCTAGACTACCCCATCAAGAATTCCAGTACAGAGGTGGCACAAGGAGAGATGTACGGAAAATGTCCTTCTAACTGGCCCTTCAAGACTTCAAGCAATGATGTAGCACAGAGTGAGATTAACAGGGGTTCTCCTCTCGACTGGCCCTTCAGGAACTCTAGTGCATGTGTATCACAACATTAAATACGGTTCTGAACTCCCTGTACATTGCCATGAAACATTCGCTCATGAGTGACACACAGGTCAAGGACAGACATATTGTCCCGATACTGTCCCTTTCAAACACCCACAGGGGAGGTAAAGCACGGGGTTGCATGCCAACTAATGCAAACTCTGCAAAGCGACATTATGTAGTTCACTGTAAAAGGTGTTTCCTCTGCATTGATCCTCAACCTGAATCTTTCTTCTGCATATCACATGGGGACATTCTAAATTGGGATTCATTTTAATATTTCCAAGGATAGGGATTGCACGGGGTAAAGTGCAGAGCTTTTGTCTGCATTGCCATCCCAAAATGCCAGGTTCCAGTACAATGTACCTTCTGTATGAATCATGTTTCCCTCTAACACTGTCCTTTTAATGTTGCCTGGTCAGCTTCGCTTGAATTGTTATATTCCAATCGTGCTATCCGCATGCAAGTCTTCCATTACATCTGTTGGCGGGATGTGTGAGGTGATCGGTACTGCTTAAAGTTCAGACAATACAATACTAATGAAGCCAGTATCTCTGTATAGGTACAAAACTTCATTTAACCAGCAGCTGCTAGGAGAGTATCACAGGCTTAGTACAGCTCCCAGATAGAGCAGCTTGGTCTCTCCAGTGGAATCTGGTGTATACAATTCAAAACAGATCAGATATATTTTCTATCAATTTACCCTACCTTTCATGAGCTTTAAATCATTTATCTCTCGCAAATATACATCAGCAATAATGCCTGTCATAAATCTTCGCCAACTGCACCTTACCCTCTCTGTCATAATGCACTTTATTAGTCTGTAATATTCAGAAGCTGACCACTATCTTAGCTGGTCCCACTTCCTGTGTTGCCTAGGACATTCAGATGTTAGCCCAAAGATCAAATAAACATCCCAATTGGTTATCTTAAAGGTCGCTGCTGAACCAAATTAACACACGACCCCACCTCTGGACATGCATCCATCGTGATTCGACAGTGAATAAACTCTATTCATGAAATCTGATTAAGTGTTCTGAGTGTTCACTCCATCCAAAACCTTATTGATATATCTTCCTTATTCCCAATGTTTAAATATTCTCTTGGAAAATAACTTCGCCCAATTGCCTTTTAACATGATGCTTTGCAGTAAACAGTGGAAGATCTTATTGCACTCACATCGGTGTAAACTTTTCTTGTGTCAGATTAGAAGCTTTAAAAAAATCTTTTAACTTAATGCTTGTGCCTCTGTCAATGCCTTAATATCTAACGTTTAAAATATTTACTCACTTATTAGGTTTCACCGTACAACATTTCGTTCAGATACATTGTGCAATATTCATTTAGCTCTTTGCAAAACACTGTTTAGATACTTCAGAATTTTAGTGAAATACTTGTACACAATTTCTTCTTTATGTGTGCAATGCCAGAGTAAATTAAGTGAATTAAATTTGTTGGATGATTGCTGTCAATGTCAAGTGGGAGAAAAATGTTCACTGCACAAATGAGTATCCATCACAAATTGCGATTGTTTTCAATATTCTGACTATGAGATGACCCTGTCCGACACAAGATCATGTGGAATATCCCCAGTAACAGGGGATATCCCCATAACAGAGCCTGCATGTCAGTGTTAAAAAATAAGCATTAAATTCCCGGAGACGCTCACACCTCTTACTTCATACAGTGAGTGAAAATGATAACGCAATTGGTGGGGATTGCTTTGTTGATTTCACAATTCATTTGTGGATTTTGTGATGGTACATTCTTTGATTGAACTTAACTGGAAAAAAAATCAACATTTCTAAATCTGCTTCTTCTCCTGACTATATGGATTACGAGATATCTGGATTGAGGCTGAACATTAGTCCCAGTCACTGAATGACAGTATTAAAACTTTTCAGTCCAACTATATTTGTACCGCAACATATTTCAAATGTAACTATGCTTTTCATTTGAATTCCAGTTGGGCATTCTGATGAAACCACTAAATTGGTCAGTAGGAGCGATATGAAGTGGAACCTGATTAATTCGTATATTTCTAATTATTTCCTTGATCTAAAGTTCGAATTTCATTCTACAGACATCATGTGTTGTTTTTTGAGCGGGAATCAGCTCTCACATATGGAACCGACTGCTAATAATTGGACAAACACAATGTAAGATCTGTCATGGAGAAATCAGATGTTGATGGAAGCAAATCCGATATTTGTTATCATGTTTCCACTTCCGATAACTTTGGCTGACCTGAAGTAGAATCTCTAGTCTTCAGATGCTCTATTCTCGATTCTTGCCTCTCACATCACTATTACTGATTTTGCGAAGTATTTAATGTCCATTGTCTTTAGGTCTTGAGGGCGAACATTTTCTCACTGCCACCCTCTCCGTAACTCTGACGATCTGAATACTTCTTTCAATTAAGGAAATGTAATCGGCTGACACATATAAAGATTCAGTGCTCACCTATTGGTCTTTTTCAGTTCAATCTCTAGCTTGAGGCTGTACAGATCAGAGTTACAGAGGCAAGTGTGTCTTTGTCACTGTGAGGGATAGTGTGCTGGATGGTGAATCGATGAACAACGGATGGGGAGGGAATATGATGTGTGTCTCTTACAGACTGAAAGAGGATCGGGAAAAATGAAAGGGAGTGAAAGGAAGGAATGTGCCAAATACTGTGTTTAGGAGTCAGACTTCATGATTTACCTGTTTCCATATCTTATGAAACTGTGTGCTGCATCCTCATTTCCATGGAGCCAGCTTCTTCGCAGCAGCCACCGTACCAAACTCTGAACTAAATACTTCATCCAGCTTGCATCCCTGGCAGAAATTAATGCCCTTTGCATGAAATTAGCAGTTAATCGTAGCAAACTGCTCTGCTGCCGGTTGTCAATGTTGAATTTGAGAAAGTATCAAGTGAGAGGTCTCCAAAGACCAGATGATACAAACAGCTGGTCATTCCGGATAACCACTGCCTTGATTTGAGTTATGTCGACATGAGCTGTTTGATTGCCCTCAGTGCTTAACTTACTGCGGCTTCTGACCGCTGCAAAATTCTGACGACGTGCTCTTTTATAGAATCCACCACTCATTGAAACGTACCACATGCTTTTTGCCCCAACCCAGGAACTGAAATTCACATGTACCCTTGCATATTTTTGTAATAGGCAAAAGGGCTGCTTTGACTTAATGACATCTGCATGTGGTGAATACAAGGCATGGTGCTATGGCATAGTAGGGAATGTTGTTGATTTTTCGGAGAATAAATATCCGTGTCCTGGGAAACCTGCGGTCAACCAAAGAATATCAGCAATCGGAGTCCACAATGCCACCAAACAGAACTCTCTTCTCATACAGTATAAATTGGCGTCCCCTTTGTAGATTGTTTATCTTCTATAAATGCCTTGATGCAGGAAATCGCAAAAAAAACTTCGGAAGTGTTTCGCAATTTGCAGCAAAGTCTGGCCTTCTGAATCAATGGAGCGACTTCAGAAGCAGTAGCTTTATGAAAAAACTTTGTCACTGCTAAGTCCTCCACTGAGGTATAACGTCAAATTCCGAAAATTGCCTATCTGACAACGATGTGCGGGCCATGGATGTCGCGCAGAGGGATTATATGGCAATAGCGTCCACGATTAATGATTTCACCGACATGGGAAGGTGGAATTATTCTTTTCAGATCTTAACAGAAGCCAGAGGGTGGTTGTAGAAGTTGTTATTCAGACTGGAGGCCTGTGACCAGCGGTGTGCCTCAGGGATCAGTGCTGGTTCCACTGTTATTTGTCATTTATATTAATGATTTGGATGAGAATATAGGAGGCATGGTTAATACATTTACAGGTGACACTAAGATTGGCGATATAGTGGACAGTGAAGAAAGTTATCTCCAATTGCAACGGGATCTTGATCAATTGGGCCAGCGGGCTGACGAATGGCAAATGGAGATTAATGTACACAAATGCGAGATGATACATTTTGGTAGATTGAGCCAGGGCAGGACTTACTCAGCTAATGGTAGGGCGTTGGGCAGAGTTACAGAACAAAGAGATCTAGGGGTACATGTTCATAACACCTTCAAAGCGGAGTCACAGGTAGACAGATTGCTGAAGAAGGTATTTGGCGTGCGTGGTTTCATCAGTCAGAACATTGAATACAGGAGTTTGAATGTCTTGTTGAAGTTATACAAGACAATAGTAAGGCTACACTTGGAATACTGTGTGCAGATCTGGTCACCCTGTTATAGAAAGGATAGTATTAAACTAGAAAGAGTGCCCAAAATATTTACTAGGGTGCTACTGGGACCTGATGGACTGAGTTAAAAGGAGAGGCTGGATAGACTGGGACTTTTTTTGTCTGGAGCTTAGGAGGCTGAATGGTGATCTTATGGAGGTCTATAAAATAATGAGGGGCACAGGTAAGCTAGATAGTCAATATATCTCCCAAAGGTAAGGGCGTCTAAAATTAGGAGGCATAGGTTTAAGGTGAGAGAGGAGATATAAAAGTGTCCAGAGGGACAATTGTTTCACACAGAGGGTGGTGAGTGTATGGAACAAGCTGCCAGAGGTAGTAATAGAGGCGGGTACAATTTTGTCTTTTAAAAAGAATTTAGGTAGTCACATAGGTACGATGGGTATAGAGGGATATGGGCCAAATGCGGCAACTGGGATTAGCTTTGGGGTTTTACAAAAAAGAAGGGTGGCATGGACAAGTTGGGCCGAAGGCCCTGTTTCCATGCAGTAAACCTCTATGACACTATGACTCTATAAGTGAAGTTGAAACTGAAAAGTTAAGTATCACTCCAAAAAATGTGTTTTGAGAGAGTACTTTGAGAGTATTTTCCATCGAGGCGAGGACGTAAGGGAATGAAAGATGGGCCTTTGCTGCAGAAGGAATGTTAACCAACAGAGAAGGGAAAATCGGCGGGAGATTAGTGAATCCACAGCAATGGATAGGATAAGAAGAAGTAATGGTGTCAGGAGGACCAGCTGCGTGCACGGATTGAAGGTCAGCGGTATCGGTTCATTATTGGATCTTGCGTTCCATAATCCTTGAGATACGCAAATTTCTCCTCAATGCGTCGCATCAGACAAAGTTTAAAATAGAAGTGGGGAAAATGACACCTTTGACAGAGTTTTGAGGACTTCTGGAGAGGAAGGTCATATGGAGACACATGGAGCTGAGCGTGAATTTCAGACTGCGAAACTGCGAATGAATCTGAGAAAATGAAATAAACTTCGCTCCCACTTAAACAAAACTTTTAACGTTTCCATCAAAATGAATTGAAGGGGGTCGAGGTTTGCAAAGTTTTTAAGCAGATTTTCAAATGTACAACACGATAACATTGTAGACAATTTCCTGTACAAAAAGTGCAACAGGTCACACATCCATTTATTAGTCTCAGATTTGCGGGGGAGGTGGAGGGAGCGGGATTCTTTCTCCTTTTGAAACGTTTGGGTCAATTTGCGAAATTTCGCGTTAGACCGCAACTGGCCAAAAGACATTACAATCTTTCAAGTCCTGTATGTCTGTTTCCATCCTCGAAAGCCGTTTGTCAGTAGAATGTTGTAACGAGTTACAAGGAGAACTGGAATTCCGATATCACAATGACTGTCATCGTCATAAAGCACATTTGTAACAGTCAGATGCATACTAGTCGGAATGTTTAGAATTCAACATTAGATAAAGTCAAATTTCCCGTATCCAATTCGAAAAAGGAGCTTTGGCACTTACCACGTGGCTGTTAGTTCATAATGACTCTAGTAGATATGTCAAACTGGTTATCTTTCATAATGCTGTGCTAGGTATACATGGTTGTTTTGCCATGTTCTAAATGTTACATTCCAAATTCACTAGTGATTTTTCCCCACAGCAACAAAGTTCAGATGGATGAAGTTAAATTTTCTTGTTTTTTTTCTCCCTCATCTCTTGAAATGTTATTTCATTTGGACGCTCCCGATTGCTCAGATTCATTCCAGTTTCCAGGGAAATTCGAGAAAATATAGCCAGTATTGCACCATCCCTATCTCTGCATCTTAAAACACCCTACCATTCATGACATGGGTGAGAAGGATTGCCTACTTTTATTTCCATTAGTTGTCCAAAATATTTTTCGTGTCTTCTCCGTTAATCAGCATTGTTCTAAGTTTCTCTCTTTTGCCTCATGCCTTTCTAATGTTGATGTTTTTGTTTTCTGTGCAGGAACATATCAAATGTTAAGAGTATTGATTATTTCCTTCATTACTATTATTAATTTGAAATGTGACACTGCGGAGGAACGATCCTCATTTACTCAGGTTGTTTTTCTACATTTTTCTAAACACTCCCACTATTTTTACATATATTCCATGGTAGTTTTGTATCATGTTCAAAGATTTTTTATTGAAATTTACACTAATTTTTGGCCCACGAATTGAATTCTATTAAGTTGATAGTTCACTTCATTATCCATCCACTGACTTGCGTTTTTAGAGGTTTTCTCGATAGCATTCATCTATTTCAGCCTTCTAATTTTTTGTCTTACATGTCTACCAGTCGATATGCATTTCCATGTCTGGGGTGGAATCGTGGCATGGTGGTTAGCACTGCTGCCTCACAGCGCCAGGGACCCGGGTACAATTCCAAACTTGGGTCACTATCTGTGTGGAGTGTGCACATTCTCCCTGTGTCTGCGTGTGTTTCCTTTGGGTGCTCTGGTTCCCTCCCACAGCCCAACGATGTGCAGGTTAGGTGAATTGATCATGTTCAATTCTCCATCAGTGAACAGAACTGGCGCTGGAGTGTAGCGAGTACGAGATTTTCACAGAAACTTCATTGCAGTGTTAATGTCAGCCTACTTGCGACTAATAAATGCACTTTAATAAACTTAACTTTAAGTCCTTTCTAATTTGTCGTGAATATCTATGGTTTCGGTTTAGTTTGGAGTATTGAGGTCAACTATAGCCTATCTTTGTGAACATATAGGAAAATGCATGGAGTCGGCTTGCGGAAATAGTGACAAAAAGGAAAAAATGTCTGTTTTGGGCAGAGTTGAGAAAAAAATATAACTGGGGTGCTTGGAATTTAAAACATTGTGAACCATCGAGATTGTCCAGATGGTCTGATGACCGATAAGAATGAAGCGAGGGACAGACTCTGCTTGCAAATGAATCCTGCACTCGATATCTTAAATTTAAAGTTGTTCATTGAAAAGTAAACGCCATCAGAACAATTCTTTATTTTTTGATCACGGAGACTTCTATTGCCTGACACTCCCCAACAAAAAAAATGTTAGAATATCATGTCCTGAACAATTTTCAACTGAATATTATTCCCAGAAAACTCCGTTGTTCGGTGAGTTCTACTAAATCCCATTAAAACTAGAAGAATGGATAGAAAGATAGAGAGAGAGAGAGCGAGAAAGGGGGAGAGAGGGAGAGAGAAAGAGAGAAATGGATGGATTAACATTAGTGCTGGGGAAAGGATGGATGGATGGATGGACGGTGAGAAGGAGAGTCTGAAAGATGGATGACGGACAGAGGACAATGCTCCCTGGTTGTCGGCTGTGCTGCAAAATGATAACAATAATGTGTCGTACAAACCAAAAGATATAAGTTTTAGATAATTGACAAAATCAGCATCAGACCACACAGCATTGTATTTCAGCCTGGAGCAGACCATGTTAAATATCCGGAAAATTTCTATTTCCATTAATTTTCCTCCAGAACCAACTGAAATTTCCACGCAAATGAGGGCACAATTCAATTTTAGCTGTAGAAACACATGCAGATAGATTGTTCATTCATGAAAGACTAAGGCAAAACGTTCTCATTATGAAACTCTAGATAAAGTACAACGTTTCCAATGCTGACATGGGGACGATTAGTTGTTACTGATACCACATAATTAACATTGAATGAAACTCTACCCTTGATTATACCTTTTTAGCCATTTTCCTAATTTAATTATAAGAACGAACGGATATTTGAACAGATGTTTTAACTCCTCCCTGAATTGTGTCTGGGAAACTGCATACATAACTGGATTGGAGCAGGAACTTAAATCCTGCAGCATATACCCAATTCGCTGCAGAACGGTGAATGCATCACTGAGGTCGGTCTGCAAATACCGAACTTCTCCAATCAGAACACATACGTAATGAATAAATGTTAGCATCCATAAAAGTATAAAGCTGCCAGATATGACCAAAAGTAAAATGATGGACTTTCTTCGGTTTCCCATTTCTGGATCACTGTTGTGGGTGTGCAAAGCCCTCCTAATCTTGCTTCTGAGCAGAATGTATCTGATGGTCAGGCTATTCAATAGAACAATAAAAAGAAATGGAATAAAAGGCATCAAAACCGTGTCAAACCATGAGAATACAACCCAAGTAAGGGAACTGTAAATGCTTGATTTCAAAACACAGTACCATGACATCTTTTTAATTATTTCTCCAGGCTCAATGGTGAAGTAAATCGGTAGATTTTGAAGCAAGCTAAGCCCCCATATTATTGCTACAATTTGAGCTGCAGTTTTCTCTGTGCAGTATTGTGTTCTTATTTTCTGACAACAAATTGCAACAAAGCGATCAAGTGTCAATGCGACAGTTAACCAGACAGAACAGTCAATGGAAGCAGAAAGCAGGAAAACATTCAGACTGCAGGCGACAGTGTGGTCCAGAAATGAAACTGGGAAGTAGAATTCTTTGATCTGATATAGGATGACTTCCACGATCATGACCAGAATATCGGCGGCTGCCATGGAGATCAAGTAAATAGTGATGCATTTAGAAAGGCCACACTTGCCGTTGTATAGAATAATGATGGTTAACAAGTTGGCTGTAAATGAGTATCACAAATAATGAGGATTGTACCCCTGAAATAATTGCACATAAATATGTTAATGTTCATAATTCTGACATGCACTTTATTCTGCAAATGGTCCATGAATTGAACAAAAGTAATCTTTGGATGCATAATTATTAATTAACCCAGTTCATACTGATTCCTAATTAGAAGCTACCAGGATATTGGTTAGCTATTACATTTTGCAGCCGTTATCTGGGTATATAACATTCAAAGCAATAGTTTTCCGTTGTTGAACTATATTGATAATGCAAAGTAAAAATACTTCTACGTGGTTATTTTTCTTCATTAATCATTGTATGATCTTGTGTCTTATATCATTGTACCATCAACAAAAACTAATAATTGTCAGAGACAAAGTACAGCGAGCGTTCATCGGACTGACTCCTGAAATTTCGGGATTTTTGTGTGATGAAGAATTGGGTCGACTGGGCCTGTGTTGATTGGAAATTAAATGAAAGAGAAGGTATCAAATTGATTTTTTTTAAAAAAAGACTGAGAGGAATGAACAGGCTGAATGCGGAGATGACCTTTCCCTCGGTTGGTGGTTCTATCAGGAGTCAGAGGCTTACTTTGCGGGGCACTCTATTTAGGGTATTGACGAAGAGCAACATCTTCATTCTGCGGATGGTGGGCCTGTGGAATTACCTCCGAAAGAAAGTTGCTGAGGCGAAGTCACTAGATATATTTAAGCGGGAAGTAGATAGACTTCCATACTCGAACAGTGTAAATGAACAACGGAGGGAAGGAAGAATGATTCGGCCAAAATCATATCGAATGGGACGTGGTGTTGTAATGGTGTTGCCACTGGATTATTAATCCAGAGACCCAGGTTAATACTTTTGGGACCGGGCAGTCGTGAAATTCTAGTTTAAAAGTTTACCGATATCATCAAAAATGTGTAAAACATTCTAGTCCAGTAATGTTCTTGAGGCAAGAAGCTAACTCTGCTGCCCTTACCTATTCAGGCCTACGTGTGACTGCAGACCCGCATCAAAGTTGTTGACTCTCAAATATTCCCTGACATGCCCAGTCAAACAGGGAAGTATAAAGAATGCAAGTCCAGCCCCTGAGCGAATACAATTAGAATGGTCTACCAGCCTTGAGTGCCGAATGATCTTGTCTTCCCCTATGTTTCTTTGTTTAATGATGGCAAACACAACTAATTACAGAGCGATGAAACTGGGTAAACACATATCAACATCAGTAAACCGTCACTCATGGCAAATAAACAGCAATGGAGAACAAATCTGATCCCATTGACTGGCAATGATCTTAAACGATCTATAAGAACTATCATAGAAAGGAAATCAGTGACAAATCATATGCATAGAAATGGTTTTTCCAACTTCACAATATGCAGGCAATTTTGTCACGCCGTATAAATGAAGGTTTTCCATATTAGTAATCCTATATCATTTACACGAAACAGATAATGTAGAAGAAAAACTTCAATCGGGAGACAGAAAACTCAATCAACAGAATTTTACTGAGTTGTGTTCCTTTGTGAGCACAGACGGTGACCAGTGGCTTTTTCAATGCATCGTATTGCTGTGCTTAATTTGAAATACTTAAAAATTCTGTAAAGTTTGTGAAAACTCACTCGCACCTATCTGTTTGGTTGTAGCAACACTGACCCTGACGACCGTCTTATTAGATCTACAAACTTAAGACACAAACTGCAGTAGGATTTAGCCTGAAAGATAAATTATGCAAAGCCGAGATCTTAAAAGTCACCGAGTTAAATGACCAACATTTACGTTCATCAGATAAGCAGGGTGAATCCCATTCTAATGTTACTAAAATTTACTTAGAAGTTTAAAAGTGTATTTATGAGTCACAAGTAAGGATTATTCTGACACTCCAATGAAGTTATTGTGAAATTCCCCTAGTCACTATACTCTGGCGCCTGTTCGGTTGAATGCACCTACCCGTCCCTGAGAAACCCAAACCATAACGTTTTATGAAATTTACGCAGTTCGGCTGCTCTTGCAGAGGAATCACGAGTGGTCTGACATGTGCACGAAAAGCTAATTAAGGGTAAGGATTTGAGCTCGTAATGAGGCCTTTTATCGCTTGCTAGTAGAAATTTCATCCCTTTATACGCATGAACCACACCTTGTAATGAGGATGATGTATTCAGCTCTTGTAACTGTTTTAATTACCCTGGACCTTAGTGAGACCATCGTTCCTTATCCTTTTCTTTCTCGGCACGGTCTCGACTTACTAGCCACGATGCGGCAAACGGTCGGCGTTGTTTTTTTGTTCTTTGATATCAATTGTGGTGTAAGTTTTAAGTTTGACGTTCAATTAACTAAGCTAATGAAAGTAATATAATAATATTTGGCAAAATGCCTCCCCGATGAGCAACACTCATCTGCTGATCGAAAAAGGTCTCTTAATATCCCTTTTTACATTTTACGGAAAGATAGTCAGATGGCCAGTGCAGATTTCTGATATGTGGTCCCTATAATAAGCTGTCCATTTAAAAATATGCTGTGGTTTACAATAACAGCTAAACAATGCAAACTCGAGTGCAGGGAAGGAACATATATCCCACTGGTGAAAACAAAATGCAATTTCTCTGTGTAAGGCATTCAGGCTTTGTCGGCAATATTATGTACAACAGTACAATTACGTTTTGTTTTATTGGTGACACATGTAGGCTTACATGAACACATTAATGACTCACTGTGGAAAAAAAACACTAATCGCCACATTCCGGCGCCTGCTCGGAAACACAGAAGGATAATTTTGTCATGAACAAAATCAGCACGACATTAGGACTGTGGAAAGGGAACTGAGCACCCGGAGGAAACAGACGCAATCACCGGAAGACCGTGCAGACTCCGCACAGACAACAACCCAAGCTGGAGTATGGAAAGAGGATCCCTGACGCTATGAGGTAGTCATGTAAAGAAAAGCGATTGACGGGTGGTATCATCGGTCGGCTAAACATCCAAAGACTCAGATAATGTTCTGGTCATCTTGGTTCGAATCCTGCTATGTTGAGTGAAATAAAAACAAATTTGGAATTAAAAATCTACTAATGACCGATGTCAACAATTAGCGATCGTCGGAAACCCCTTCTGGTTCTGCAACATCCATTAAGAAAGGAAATCTGTCCTCCACAGCTGGTCTTGCCTATATGTGACTCCAGAGCCACAGCAATGTATCTTAATCTCCAAACTAGGGATGGGCAATAAATACTGGCCAGTCAATGTCGTTCACTATCTATGAAAATAGACAATATTTGAATATTCACAGGTGCAGTGAATTTTCCACATCGCTGGTCAGCTTCATCCGTCCCAACACTCCATCCAAATTTTGAAAATAAACTCTGGCTAATGGTAATTAACTTATGATGGGAAGGATAAGGGTTCTGTATCTATCTACTGCGCATCAAAATACAGACGGAATATTAATTGATTCCCATTCATGATTATTGGGAGGCAAAGGAATAAACACATATTTCTTCCACATCCAAAAATAATAATAAAACTCTTGAAGTAACGCAAAGAATATCCAAAAAAAAGTCTGCAATCAACAATCCACAATGTGACATTCAATTTCTGCTATTGTAAATGAGGATAAGTGACCTAGTCGCACCTTTCACATTAGCACATAGCCAGCAGTAGCTAAATTAGATCTATCCAAAAATCGTGTCATATAGCCATCCGTGAGCAGCTGCCTCAAGTATACTGTTGCCTTTCTGGACACAATCCATTCTTTATGCAGAAAGGACCTCCTTCACAGAATATCGTTTCTTATGCAGCGAACGTAGATATGTCCCCTCACACTGAGCTTCCATGTTTTCACGTCCACATTTTTAACCCAATAATGAGCGTTAATGTCGTCTACAAGTATTGCATCAATAATATCAATCCTGGAGAGAACTTAGACTGCTTCCTGCTCGGTGTATCATGCCAAATACACCAATGTTACAGGAAAAATGCCAATCTTGCTTATTTTCCCAAAGTTGAGAGAAGACTGCCATCAATGATACCATTCACTTAACATTACATGTTGAATCTTTGAGTTATTTTCATCAACTGACAGGTCAAATGCATTATAATGGTAAAATATAATTATTACATACTAAGAAGGTTAACTGCGAAATTCAAATATTGAAATAAGTAAATAAAACGAATAGAATGCACTTACCAGGAACACCAACTATTGCAAGAATTGGGTAGTAGATTGACTCTATCTGTGTAAGTAGTGGACGTGCCATTTTCTTGGAAGAACTTTGCAAGTGGTGGGTGAAGATCGCAGCCAGAGTTGTCTACAGAACACGTCTTCTTATACACTGGAGGGAAATCTCGAGAGATCTATTTCACAATTGATGTGAGTTTCAGTAATCAGCTTGAGAATATTAGTCATGCCTTATGATTGAGTAACACATCCCAACCCTCGTCATGCAAGCATTACAACAAATAACATTTCCATTGTTTTATTACATGTAGATCATATGTACTAATCATACAAGATATATTTTAATAGCAAGCAAGTGGGGAAATCGTGGATTGGTAAAATTTTTAGGCTGTAAAGAGGTCATAGCCGCAACTTGTTTATCTACGCCCCTTTACCAGCACTTCTCGAATGGCGCTGCACAGGTAACTGTTGTAGGTCGGTTTGTATTATCCTTTGGAGGCCTCGTTCCTACTTACCGTCAGCAAAATCTGAAAGGGTTCTGACATACACAGCAAGGAGCCCCAGACACACATCTAGGGCGGAGGGCTTGCAATAATTGGCATGCCTTCTCACAGACGAGTAAAGCAACAACCTGACATTGTCAAATTAGGAGCTCATACATTTCAATGACCCACCAGAGTTAGCTATGCTTCTTATGAGTGGAAAGATAGATCCAGCAGAGATGTCAGCACCATGCCAAGTTGTTGGGAAGGGATGGATTTTAGCGTACCCAACTTCGACACCAGACTATAATGTCACGTGGAATCAGACCATTTCCTGGACAAGGAAACTTCCCGATTGCCATGTCCTGCCCACCACTACACCCCACCTTCCACGCAATGCATCAATATTCCATGTGAACACCAACAAGACTGTGGGAAGTGCACCTAATATACCCCAGCTATTTGTGGGACTATAGTGTCCATCACCACAGGTGGCTTTGTCACATCCCCACTCGCACAATTGCTCAAGCCCTAAATGGTATATCTCATCGATTGTCTGGTTGACAAGTATTGAGGGAATACAAAGAAAGGGACAAAAAAGCATATTTATTCTCATGCTTTCCAATCCGCCTACCGCAAATTTATCTATTCATGCCAGTATCAATGAGAGTGAACATTACACTGCCCCATGTGGATATTTCATCGTGTTAAGTTCTGCGACAGAAGTGCTAACTGGGATACCTTTTGACAGTTAATTTACGTTGATTCCGGGCGGTCACTGGGCGCTGGCGTCCTTCAGAAGTAGCAGAATTGTACTCAGCTATATTCAATAGTAACACTTTCCCCTGCATTATAACCATCAAGACATTAAGCAACCCTGGTTCAACGAAGGATATAGGGTGCCATATCAGGAGCAAGGCTAGCCTAAGATTAAAAGAAGACACAATGATGGAGCAACAACACAAGATTATACACGCACCTGAAGCATTAAGTAATGGACGAAGATATGCGATTCCAAACAAATAAACAACCCGCAGATTTCAAAGGAGAAGCAATGTGCTCACAAATCCCTACTCTCAATGATTAGAGCGTCCTGCAAATATGTCCAAAAAATCAGCTACAACCATCAGTCAGAAGCACTGAGCAGATAATCAATCTCGGCCTCATGTGCAGGCCCCGACATTACAGAAGACAGCGTTCAGTCAAAGATCATAGAATCCCAAAAACGTAGGACGGGCCAGTCAACCCATCCAGCCTTTTTTTATATACTTATTGCTCTTTCCTTGTATTCGTCCATAAAGCTAACCCTCCATTGTCCTCATTTGCTTCCGGTAGGTTCACGCAAACTCGTTTGTCTTATTTACTTGATAGTAATTTTAAAAATCCCTCCATACTAGGAATTAATATGTTGAACCTCTACGGCAAATCCATCTTTCCTTTGGCAATTCGAACAAAACCGCACACAACACTCCAGGTGTGGCTTCACCATTCTAACGATATTCCGACATCTCCATCCCGTTTTAAAATCTTTTATAATAAAGCCCAACATGCCATTTGCCTTTTTTTTACTGCTAAATCTCTATGTTCGCTTTCAGTGAGCCATCATCAAAGCCACCTAGGTCCTTTGGACATTCAATGCTCCCAGCTTTTCAACATTCTCTGTCTTCCTGTTTCACCTACCAAAGAGTTCACATTTCTATATGTTGCGTTCCACCTTCCAACATTTCCCCCACTCACTCAGCATCTCCAAATTCTCTTGAAGCATCTTTACATTCTCTTCAGAACTCAAAATTCACGAATTTTGCGTCATCTACAAACGGGAAATATTAAACTTAATCGCAAATGTCCGAAGAATTGATATAGTTTGAGTCGGACTGGATTAATGATTAACAAACTGTTGTACAAGCTTTTAACTTCTGAAGCGAATAAAGACACAAAGTCGATGTTAAATACTTCAACACAATTTCCTTCATTCGGCAGCTACTTAAACAACCCGAAATACTTGCAATGCGTAAACCAAATCGACATTATCTGTTACTTACTTAACTTCAGTTTGATATTCGTTTGCAATTAAAACCTGGTCAGGATTTTGTCACGTGGAACTAGTTTTCTGTTTTCTTCTTCTTCCAGATGTTGACGTTCCTTGGGATCTCGGTCCCTGGATTCTTCACATTGCCTTCTGAACAAGCGTTTTGCGTTAGCATAGTTACCAGCTCCAAAATATCCTTGGTAACTAGCCAATGAATTGACGAGAAACACCAATTGCATCTTTTATTTTCGCCAATCAAAATAAAGACAGAGTAATGGTACGGGACACTCCAGACACTGCCTGTCCCTGTCTGTGCTGTACACAAACACACACACAAACACACTCATACAGTCACCGCATACACTTTATGGCACGCACATACACGCTCACACACAGGAAAACACTCTCTCGCAAACAGACTTGCACATTCAAAAGCCCACACAAACAACCACACCTATATTCACTCACTCACAAAACCTCTCTCTCTCTCTCTCACACACACACACACACACACTTACACACAAGCAGATGCTGAAATGTCTTGTTAGTGTGGGTGACAGGGTGACTGACAGATTGGGGAAATATCCTATCAGTGTGAGAACCAGCTCAAAGGGCAGATGGAATTGTCTTGTCAACGTGTGTACCAGCTAGATGGGTAATTTCGGAGGTGACTTGTCAGGATGGGTATTAGCTAGACTGACATATTGAGGAAAGGTCACGTCAGTGTGAGTGCCAGCTCGATGGGAAATGCGGAAAGGGCATCTCAGCGTGAGTAATAGCAATACAGAGAGTTTGAGAAAGGTTCTGTCAATTTGAATAACAGCCAAACGGGAAAATGGAAATTATATTATCAATATGACTACCAGCCACACAGGCAGGTGAGGAAATCATTTTCAGTGTAAGTCACAGCTTGAAATGGGTAGATGCAGAATAAGCATCACAAGTGTGAGTAATAGCTGTATAAATGGATTGATAAAGGTCCTGTCAGTGTGAGTACAAGGTAAGTCAATAGGTGGGAAAGGATTTGTCAGCGTGAGTATTATGTCTCGTGGAAAACAACAGGTCGATTTTGTCAGGATGGCTAGTTTTGGATTGGAAAACAAAGTGAATTCATAAAATGTGTTGTTATATTTGATCAAATCGAGTTCGATTACTTTTGCTTTACAAAATCTGATATTGCATATTTGCCCATTATCTCAAATTTTAATTTCATTCTTCAATGTCTCTCACAATCGAAAAACCTGCGGATGATTTTTAAAATACGTTAATAACAGATTTAGATAAACATTGTGCAGTGAACTGAAAACAAACTGAAGTCATCAATGTGCCCTTTTAAATTTACAGCTCTACAACTATTCATTGCCACAACACACAAAATGAATTTTGTGATGGAATGAAGGGGAAAGGAGCTATTACAAAACACAGATCTATGAGGAGCTGATCATGAGTGTCCAATCAACTACTTTATGAAGCTCAGAAACGAGGTGGAAACAGGTTTCAGATTGTTCAACTCACAACGTATGATTTGTGAGCTTCAGTACAAATCACAGAATGCAGCAGGCCACTGTAACTTAATGAAACTGGGATTGAGTAACATATGGAAATTATTTGTATGGAAAAATGTCAATTGTTGTGCAACCATTCCCTTCATTTCACACTTTATTTTCAGTTCAGACCCTATTGCTCTTAGCCACAGGTATTCAGAAGCAATTGACAATCAAATTACTCCTGTAAACATAATGTGGACATGTCATCCACTATTTTACTCCTTGCCTTCAAGCAGGCTGGTGGGAACTTGATGACTGCACCAGCATGTGAGGTCTCTCTAGACTCATTCGAACTCTATGATCTCATCAAAACTCTTTGACCTCCATTCCTGACAGGAGCATTATTTTCTCCATGAAATATTGCCCGGGCTTGCAGTTGCTCAATTGTAGTCGGGGCTCAGGATTCAAACTGGTTGTAGAAATCAGGCGAGACAGCGAGATTTTGGACAGTAGTATCACCTAATAGTATTGGGTTGATGTGGGAGGGTAGGGGGATGGGTGAGGGAGGGGAATAGCCCATTTTCCAATTATATTATATTTCCCAAACTCAATGTTCTGCTCCAATTATAGATGTGTCACTCTCATATTAGAATAATAGGTTGAACTCTATTCCCTTTGAAGAAAACCCCGTCACTTTGATACAATGCAAAGTTCTCACTAATATTGGAAAATTTTGTAATTGCTCTATGATTCTGCATCATTGAACAATATTTAGTATTTTGGCGAAGGGACATTTCAACAGAATCTTCAACTGTTCTCTGAACTTAGTTTGTGTCACAACATAAATGCCAGTGTTTGTGCAGCAACTCACCAGTTCCAGCATGAAGCTCACATCCATCACAAAATTATCTAGATATATAGATTTATACCCCATATAATAATGTGATTCCAACTAGAACAAATCATTAACGTTGACCGTAACAGCATAAAATTGGCCAAGATTAAAAAAACAGTAAAATGATGGATTTCTGCTAACTCTCCATCTCTGTGTCTCTGCGGCTCTCACCACTGTTCTGATTCCAGAGTCTCCTGCAGAATTTGCTGCTCACTAAAAGATAGTTGAAGTGAAAACATTGAGCAGCAAAATCAGGACAAATGGAACACAGGGTGTTTAAATATGATGGAGGAACTCAATTGTTGTCAAAGCCAGAGACTCTTGAACATCCTGTGTGTAACAACAAAACCAGGGGTCATTCATCAATACATGCCGCTCTGTTAACATAAAATACCAGAAAATATTCTTTAAACAGCTCAACACAGTGACTGTCCCTAGAACTGCAGCTGCTGTTTTCTCTCTGAAATATTTACTTTTCAGCTTCTGGCAGGATATGGCCACAAATCAATCGAAGGTGAAAGTGACGGTGAACCAGACAGAGCAGTCAGTGACAGTAAATAGCAGGACAGCGTGTATAGAGTGCACAGGATGGACTTCAGAAAAAGGAACACTTCTGAATAAACAATTGGAATTTGCCTAAATATCAAGTCAAGGGATAATAACCATTAGATCTGCCATTGCCACCACCACCAGAAAATGAGTGACACCTTCAGAAAGGCGATGTTTGTTCCGAAACAGGATTAAAATACTGAGGAGATTAACTGTGAGGGAAGAAATCAAACAATGATATTATGCCTCAGATTAAGGAAAATTGCACCTGGTTGATTGTGGATTATTGTGATTTTCCAATGTGCTACTGTAAATCTTGATTTTTTTGGAACATTTGGCATTTAAAGAATGAACAGGATGGTCAGTGAAAAATGAATGGAAAGGGACATTAGCTAACAGAACCAAGAGTCTGTTTGGTAATATGGACATGAATGAAATGTGTGCACATTTATCATCAAAATGTGAATGTGAGGATTTATATGAGTAAGTTCACAGATGATACGAAAATTGGAAGACTAACAGTGGTAAGCGTTGCTGCCTCATATTCCAGAGACATGGGTTTAATTCCAGTCTTGGGTGAATGTGTAGACTTTGCACTTCTCATTGTTGCTGCATGGATTTCCTCCAAGTGTTCCGGTTTCCTCCTGCAGGCCGAAGTTGTGTGTGTGTTAGGTGAACTGGCCATTCTATATTGCCTCTAAGTATTCAAGAATATGTAGGCTCATGGGATGAATGTGTGGGGTTCCGGGTATAAGGCAACGGGAGGAGCTGTTGTAGAGTCAGTGCAGACTCGAGGGGCCACATTGCCTCTTTCTGCAATGTAAGGATTTTATTCGATTCTAGTGCATTATTTTCTAATCTTGTACAGTCTGGGGCCATTCGGCCAATCGAATCTGCAGTCTCTGAAATAACCTTCCACCCAGTGCCAATCCGTGCCTGATCCCCATGATTTTTCATGTCATGCACTATTAAAGGAGATTGGAGATGGTGCCTGGCACCTTTGTCAGATTGGTAATCTGCTGGGAGTCTTTCTGTTGTCTGTTAAATTAGAAAGTCTGGAATGTGGCTTGTAAAAGAAGCAAATGTGAAGTGAGGAGAAAAAAGTATTTTCACTTAAAGGGAGTTCGTCTTTGGGATGCACTGCCTGCAAGTCTGGTGGAGGCAGGTTCAATAGAATCATTGACGAAGGCATTAGATAGTTATTTGAATATATAAAATGTGCGGGTGTGCGGACAACAGACATGGGAATGGCACTAAACCCTGAATGCTCAATAGTAGAGCTGGTGCAGGGCGATAGGCCACATTTCCTCCTACTGCAATATATCAATTATATGATTGATTCTACGACTTACACACCGAAAGCAGTCGCCACTCAAACCGGATTGCAACAGAACAGCCCTTAAAAATTAAGTGAACTTCTGTAGAACTTTTTCAGCAATGATTACGTTGATACTGTTGGTCGTGATCTGCAGTACGAGATGTATTGGGTGCTACAGTAATAAACCTATGGACGATATGGTCGCTTCTGGTCAACCAAGTATTTTTAGTAGACTGAAACAAGTCAGAATCCTAATTTTCTTCTCCTGTCTCTACAAATTTAGCTGAATATCCACTTCTGCATTTACATTAACATGTTTCAGACAGCTGCTGCCATCTTCCCACTCTGACATTAACCAATGTCAAACATTGTTCCCGGAGCTGCAAATCGTGTCTGCCCATTCCACATCCTCCTGCTGTGAAAGCTGGGCTGCGTTCCCGCTGCGATAAACCAACAAAACAAAAAGTGGTTAAAGATGGAGGAGAAAGTTCAGAGTCTGAATTTGTTGGGCTCAGTCAGTGTTGCGTTTTCAAGGCTGTGAAGTGCCAAATCGGAAGATGTGATGGTGTTCCTCCCGTTTTCGTTAAGCTTCACTAGGGCACAGGAGCAGGCCAATGGCAGACATGTGGAGTTGAGAGTGAGATGCAAATTTGAAATGACAAACAACTGGACGGTGGTGAAGACTAAGCAGTCGCAAACCTGGTAACTTTATATTGGCCCTCGAACAATCTCAGCCTCTGTAATCACCTCCAGTCCCTGCAATTTTCCCTATCTATTTAAAATCTCCCAGACCTTACAAATTTCTCTATCTCTGTAATAAACTACGTCCGCTTCAATCCTCCCCATTCTCCAACTCCTACAAAATCTCTCCCCATTTAACCTTAAGACATTCACTTTCTCTTTTACATGTGCCAGCATGAACAACCATCTCCATCACTTTGATCTGCTCAAGCAACTTTTGTAATCTGCTCTAACAGCTCCCCTTCCACCCTCTATAATTTCCAATAGCCTCTACAACTTACCCTTCTCTGTTAGCTGTTCCAGTCCTACAATCTTTCCTATCTCTGTTTACTTCTCCAGCACTATAACGCGTATGTTCTCTGTGTTCACCTCCAGGCCTACACATCACGCTCTCTGTTACCTTCTCAGGCCTCTACAACACTCCCCATCATTAAAATCTCTAAAACCCCGACAACCCTCACTTTCTCTATAATCTCCCTACCTCGAAACATCATTCACCTCCCCACAATTATCCCTTTCACAACCATCCCGTTTTCTTCTCCAGCTCCTATAACCTTCCCTTTCTGTTCTATCTTCCCCAGACACTACAACCCTAACTTTTCCTGTATTCACCTTCAGCGCCTACACACCCACCTTTCTCTGTAAACTTCTCCAGCCCCTAAAATATCCAGTTCAATGTAATCTCCTGGAATTTTAATCACTCCCCCATTGCAAGATGAAATCTATCTATCTCCTGAAGTAGCCCAGACGTTCAATTCCCCCCTTCCTTTCAGATAGCACACGCTATTTCACTTGGTGTAAAATATTTTCTTCCTAAAGTTTGCATGAATTGCATTCTGCGACAATATGGAATAAGTTAAATAAATATAACATTTATCATTTATCTCATTCTGCGGCACTCTCTCATTTATTCCCCTCCCAGTCGGCGCTTCTCACGCACTCTCACGTTGTTTCTATATCTCTTCTAATAGCTCACAGAGAATCCCTCTCTCTCTCTCTCCCTGCCTGATTCTATCACTCTCTTTCTCTCTTTCATCCATCTTTCTATGTTTGTCACAGTAAGTACACGGTTATCTCTCTCTCCTATCCTTGGAAACTACCCCTCGTTGTTCCTGTCCTCCAAGCCGCCCCAACTCGCTCTATCACTCCCACTCCCGCTCTCTCTCACTTTGCATCTGGTGCGTAACTCTCACTTTCCTTCCACGTCCCTCGCAATTCCACATTTTCACTCCACACCTTCCTAGCCCCTATCTTTTACCTCCTCCATCTCTCCCCCCATCACTCTCAATCCCTCTTCTCTACATCTCTCCTCTACCAGCATCTCTTCCTGCTTGTCTTTCTTATCCCCTCCCCTTTATATCCGGAACTCTTCGCTCCATTCCTCCCTCTCTATCTGACATTTTTCTTAGGCACACCTTCTTCTCCCTTACCCCAGTCTTCGAGTACACGCACGTCCATCATTATTATACCATGTCGAAGTATGTGCAGGTTAGGTGCATTTGTCATGCTAAATTGCCCCGTAGAGTCAGGGGGGCTAACTAGGGTAAATGCATGCAGTTGTGGGGATGGAGCCTGGGTGGGATTGTGGTCGGTGCTGCCTCAATGGATTGAATGGCGTCCTTCTCCTCTATGATTCAGTGAACTATAGCCAGACGTAAGAGAGAAAGGCCTGTGTTTCTATTTTGTGATTTTCCATCCTCAGTTTAGTATGATCAGATGATGCAGCTGCAGGCAAGTAGCATGGGCGCCACACGAGTGCCAGACAATGACCATCTCCAACAAGGGAAAAACTAAACATTCTCCCCTGAAATACAATGTAAATTCCAACACCGAATCCCCACCAAAACTATCCTGGGGGTTACCACTGACCACATACTGAAATGAGCTAGACAACAAATTACATCCTGACTGCCCAAAACCTGCTCAAAATCTACAAGGCAAAAGCCAGAGGTGGATGGAGTGCTTTCCCCTTACCTGGAGGACTGTCGCTCCAATCACACCACATGGACAGAGCATCTGAAGAATGCAACTCACAAACATCTTCTCGAGTGCCACTGGTTCTCGAAAATAAATTCTAGACTTGCCAGCGAAGCGGCATGTAAATATATATGGAGAACCTTCCCTGGGAATTCTGATGCGGATAACTTAGCGGAGTTTATTCAATATTTAATCACAAAATCTCTCCCCTCTTTTCAACAAGTAACAAGGGTCTCACGAAGCATTCTCTCAGATGTGACCTATTTACTGGGACAACCAAAGATTATAAAACTTAGGCTGCAAAATCAGAGGTCACTTGATCTGCTCAGGAACGGAGCACTTGTATCCCCAAAGGAGATGTGAATCGTCTTAAGCCAGGTCAGTTAGCAGGATATTGAAAACCCAGGCAGTATGGTGGGGGTTGCAAGCAGTGTGAGACGAACCCAAGATCTTGGTTGAGTGCACCCTCATGCGTGCGGAACTTAGCTTCCGATTTCTGCTCAGATAATCTGTGCTGTCTTGTATCTTGAAGGCCGTTGGACAAAGTATCAGAACGTTAGACAGAGCTACAGACCAACTAAGGAGCAAATTGGCACAATCCCTCCAACCTGTACTCAGAAATCAGAGGAGGACACCCAGCCCCATAAGAACATAAGAACATAAGAAATAGGAGCAGGAGTAGGCCATTTAGCCCCTCGAGCCTGCCCCACCATTCAATAAGATCATGGCTGATCTGTCGTGGCTCAGTTCCACCTTCCCGCCCTCTCCCCATAACCCTTAATCCCCTTGCCTATTAAAAACCTATCAACTCGTGTCTTAAATATATTTAGCGAGGCAGCCTCCACTACTTCAACGGGCAGAGAATTCCAGAGATTCACCACCCTTTGAGTGAAGAAGTTCCTCCTCAACTCCGTTCTAAACCACCCCCACCCCCCTTTATCTTGAGGCTGTGCCCTCTAGTCCTTTCTGAGCGGGAAGAGCCTCTCCACCACTATCCTATCCATCCCATTCATCATCTTATACGTCTCAATGAGATCTCCCCTCATTCTTCTAAACTCTAACGAGTACAAGCCTAGTTTATTCAGCCTCTCCTCATAGTTCAACCCCCTCAACTCTGGTATCAGCCTAGTAAACCTCCCCTGCACTCCCTCCAAGACCAAAATATCCTTGCGTAAGTGTGGCGACCAAAACTGCACACAGTACTCCAGCTGCGGCCTCACCAGTGCCCTGTACAGTTGCAGCAAGACCTCCCTACTTTTATATTCAATCCCCCTCGCTATGAAGGCCAGCACCCCCTTTGCCTTCCTGACCACCTGCTGCACCTGCAGGCTGGGTTTTTGTGACTCATGCACAAGGACCCCGAGGTCCCTCTGCACCGTTGCATGCTGCAGTTTTTCGCCATGTAAGTAATAATCCTTCCTACCATTATTCCTACCAAAGTGGACAACTTCACACTTGCCAACATTAAATTCCATTTGCCAGTTCCTGGCCCATTCACCCAGCCTATCTAGATCCTTCTGCAGACTTTCCACACACTCCGCAGAATTTGCCATTCCACCAATCTTGGTGTCATCAGCAAATTTCGACACCATACACTTGGTTCCCTCCTCCAGATCATCTATATAAATGGTAAATAGCTGAGGCCCCAGCACCGACCCCTGGGGCACTCCACTAGTCACCAACAGCCAATCTGAATAGCACCCATTGACCCCCACTCTCTGCCTCCTATTTGACAGCCAATCCCTATCCACGCTAACACCCTACCCCTGACTCCATGCCCCCTGACCTTCTGCAATAACCTCTTGTGCGGCACCTTATCAAACGCCTTCTGAAAATCAAGAAACACCACATCCACCGGCTCTCCTCTATCCACCGCCCTAGACACATCCTCATAGAATTCCAATAAATTCGTCAGACATGACTTCCCCTTAACGAAACCGTGCTGCGTCTGCTCTATCAAACAATTCTCCTCAAGATGCCTCGCTATTTTGTCCTTCATCAGGGATTCTAACACTTTACCTACAACAGACGTTAAACTAACCGGCCTATAATTCCCTGCCTTTTGCCTGCCACCCTTCTTAAACAACGGCATAACATTAGCCGTTTTCCAATCTTCCGGCACTTCCCTGGAATCCAGCGATGTTTGGAAAATGATCATCAAGGCATCCACTATCACCTCCGCCATTTCTTTCAGATCCCTTGGATGCATTCCATCCGGTCCTGGGGACTTGTCCACAATCAGTCCCTCCAGTCTTTCGAGCACTGCCTCTCTAGTAACAATAATGTTACTCTTGAGCTTTTAGCAGTTTGCACTGAGATGGTGGCAGATCTGTACCGTAATTAGTTCAAACAGGCGGAAATCGGCGAGCATTCCTGTCCCAGTATTAATAAAATATACTGTTTTGTTATTGTGATCATTGATGTTCCCAGTGAATGACGATAACCAATCAAATTGGGCCATCCTTTCTACTTTGCCTCCATTAACGTAGACACGGGCATGCCCTTCACTAGGCTGCCTGAAGTCGATGATTATCCCCTTGGTTTTGTTGACATTGAGGGAGAGATTATTGTCGTTGCATCAGCTCACCAGGTTCTCCATCTCTTTCCTGCACTGTGTCTTGTCATTGCTTGAGATCCGATCCACAATGGTGCTGTATCATCAAACTTGAAAATTGGGTTGGAGGGAAATTTGACCAGTCCGAGGTGTATATGGAGGATAGGAAGGGGCTGAGCGCACAGGCATGCAGAGCATCAGTGTTCAGGACGATCGTGCAGGAGGTGTTGGACGAAGTTTGGCGTGGAAGTTGAGATTGTTGAAACAAACGCAAAGGTGATCGGAAAACTCAGTGTTGGAAGCTGAGTAGGGGAAAGTCAGGTCAATGGAGCTTTGGGAATCGGTGACTAATATATAATATTGATGCAGAGTTTGTCCACTGCATTGTAGACAATTAGCAGAAGGGTCACAGGTTGCCATTGAGCATGTAGGGGACGATATATTTCCAATACAACAATAATTACCGTGTTAAGTATCAAGAAAGGAATTGAAAAAATTGCAATCGAATGATGAGGTACGACATGGATTCTTTGGGGTTTTTTTCTGAACCAGTGAGAGATAGCGAGAGATTGGAAATCCTGCCACTTGAGGATCAAT
The DNA here is from genome assembly GCF_965287045.1 of Carcharhinus amblyrhynchos. Classification (NCBI taxonomy): domain Eukaryota; kingdom Metazoa; phylum Chordata; class Chondrichthyes; order Carcharhiniformes; family Carcharhinidae; genus Carcharhinus; species Carcharhinus amblyrhynchos. Next base: position 5,205,398 of record NC_137330.1, read on the forward strand.
GTTTACGTTTTAGAAAGAGTGCAGAAATTGATTAAAAGAAATTTTCCGAGAAGCTGATCTCCTATAACATGCAGGAATCACAGTCCCTGGGATTGCTCGTCTGAGAGAACAGAAGTTGGGATAAATATGATTGAGGTGTTCAATACAATGACAGGTGTTAGCAGTATGGACACCAAAGCAGGCATGTCTAAAGCCAAAACACACATGGTTACGTTGATTTGCAATTGAACCAATGATGAAAAGTAAGAGACGAAGTTTTATAAGACTTTTGGTTACGTCATGAAATTTACAACCTGAAAATGTGGCAAAGACAGATTAAGTGAGAAGCAAGTTGAATGAATAAATGAAAATAAAATTTGCAGCACATCAATGAGGAGATGTGGAAGTGAAATTAATTTAGCTGATCTAGAAGAGAGGTGATAGTGAGGAGACAGATTAAATGACAAACTGCAGGTCTGTAAACATTATGTGATTTGTTTTCATTAAATGAATTATTGAAACGAATTCGCTTGACTAAATTGAAGTCACATTCCAGGGTACAGAGAGTACCTGGAAGGACACTCTGACATTAGGGTTTAATGACTGAATGGTCAGTGAGACTGAATTTCATCTCTGAACCAACATGAGGTCAAGAAACAGGAATCATGATGTGCATAGGAACATTTCTATCGCTATTTAACACAGTATGTAATTGTCCAACCTACAAGGTAGAGACATTTCCAATTAGGCTTCCGCTCCTTGTATATTCCCTCCACTGGGCATTGGCATAGGTGTCGTCACCTTTTTTTTTCAAATTTAAGACACAAAAACAATTTGAACACTTTTTTTCACAACATCAGTATCTCAATTGAGATCCTGGAATGTATAAAGATGGTGCACAAGGAATGTATCACCTCAGAATCTGATCCAGAGACGTTGACTGCAGCAGAAAGGAACTGCTTCACTTCAGACAGCAAATGCATAGACCAATTCAATGAGTCAGGAATATATTCTATATGATCCTTGCCATCATTGGCGTTCCTGGTGAGTACATAAGAACAACTGGGTTGAGCAAATTTGTGTGTAAGCTTGTTTTTGATGTTAGTATGTAAATAACAATGTTAAATTGGATCGACTTGTCATGTTTATATAATCATTATTAGAATACTATAAATGCATTAAATTTATTGGTTTATTTCTCTGGTTATATTATGGTGCATCGTTTATTTCTAGCTCAGAGGTAATCTTAGTAGCAAAGTTGCTGCAAGCGACTTAAAGTTGTGCCCTATTGAATCAAGTCTCAAACTAGGGAACTCATCAGAAGAACATTGTTAGTGAAATATCTGCCATGTGGTGACAAATTGGAGCAGAACATCTGACGCCAGTGACCATGTATTGCCATGCCTAAGTTACTGTCAACCATCCACATTCTCTCCCCTTTGTCTTACAGTTAATGTAGCTGCAATCGTGATCCTGTCCCGTGGACGTTGTGGCCTATCCACCTGCACAACTTGCTACCTGCTGGCAATGGCAATGGCGGATCTACTGTTTATTGTTTTTGAGATCATTCTCAGGCATATCAATGCCTATTATTTTCAGAGGAATTTCCTTTCGATCACCCCTGTGTGTAGTGTTCAAGCTGTCCTGCTTCGCGCATTGCTGGACTGTTCTGTCTGGTTCACGGTTACTTTCACTTTTGATCGATTTGTCGCCATTTGTTGTCAGAAGCTGAAAACAAAATATTGCACAAAGAAAACTGCATCTGTGGTCCTAGGAACAATAGGCATTTTGCTCTTTGCAAAGAATATTCCCATCTACTTCAGATTTGAACCTGAAAGGATCATCAACAATGTACCATGGAGCTGTGAAAATAAGCGAAGCTACTTCAGTGACCCTAGATGGATTGGGTTTAGAATTTTTGAAAAGGTCTTGACACCATTGATACCATTTGGCTCAATTATTTTACTTAATGTACTGACAGTCAAACATATTTTAGTGACCAGTTGAGTGCAGGAGGCACTGAAGGGTCAGAACAGGGTGGAAAAACATAGTGACCCAGAGATGGAGAGTAGAAAGAAGTCTGTAATTTTACTTTTTACCATATCCAGCAGTTTTATACTGCTGTGGTTGGTGTATGTGTTGTATTTTTTCGACGTTGATGATTATTTTGATGATTACTCTTCTTACATATTTGATAATATTTTGCCTTCAGTAACTACTTAGATAGAGTCACACTTCAAATGTCAGTGGAACAATGTTGAAAGGCGTTATGCAGATTCCAGAAAGTAAATTAAAATATTGAGCGAGAAAGACAGCAAAGAACAAAGACCTTCTGAGACATTCAGAGAGGCAGACATTTAGGAGTCAGGGGTCAAAACATGTTATTAAAGACAAAGGGCAAACATGAAGGCACAGTCTCTCCTACACAGAGTTTCATTCGATTCTTAGTTCCTCACATTCTTTCAGAAAATTGTTTTAACGGAACAATAAAGCGAGTCTTAATGTATACGGATCTTCTTTGGGCGATGTATTATTTATTTGATTCTCAATCTGTCTATCGCTATGTCTGTCTATCTATCTATTCCTAATTAAACACATTTCTACTCATATAAACCATTTAGCTGTTTGGCAATAGAGCCAGCTCTCCTGCACTCGACGTCAGTCCTCTCCCATGAATAATGTGGCTGGGTATCTGTGTGATCTGGTCTGGAGCCAAAGCTCATATTAGACATGAGAGTTGGGGGCTGACCGTGGCGAGTTCTGAGAGGGAGTGGGGTCCCTTGGTTTATGGTTGTGCGCCACCTGCAAGCCTTTTTTTTTCCAATTGCATTCTGACAGAATCATAGAAACCCTACAGTGCAGAAAGAGGCCAGTTGGCCCATCGAGTCTGCACTGACCACAATCCAACCCAGGCCCTACCCCCTTATCCTTATGTATTTACTTATTAATGCCTCTAACCTCCGCATCTCAGGGCACTAAGGGGTAATTTTAGTATGGCCAATCAACTTAACCCGCACATCTTTGGACTGTGGGAGGAAACTGGAGCACCTGGAGGAAACCCATGCAGACACGAGGAGAAGGTGCAAACTCCACACAGAGAGTGACCCGAGCCGGGAATCGAACCCAGGTCCCTGGAGCTGTGAAGCAGCAGTGCTAACCACTGTACTACCATGCTGTGCTGAACTTTCATATTTGACCCAACATCTCAACACTTGTTCACCTCATGACATTTATTCATCTCCAGAATGTCGCCTGACTGCACCCCCCCCCCCCCCTTCCCCGTGTCAGCTCAGGAGCTGCTCAAACTTTCATCTATTTCATTGTTTCCTCCAGAAACGGTTATTCCTAAGCACTTCATTCCATTCTGTTCATATTCTCACTTTGTACCGTACTGTCCAGCAGCTGGACGTCAGCAAGATATGCAACTTAACTCAAATGATAATCTTGTGTGTTCTCTGATTGCTTCAGTCCAGCAATACACTTATCCTTTTCTCAAAGCTTTTAATATCCGAAATTCTTCCCATCATTTTTACTTCTTGAGCTCTCTTAATACTGATTTTTTTTAAGGTCTTCTGGCCCATACATCCCCAACGACCTATGTAAGCACCTTCAGGTCGTACAGCTCACCCAGTACCCCTATTTCTGCACATCCTCAAACAGCTATAATGCGACCTACATCTGTAATATTCTCCATTATCAATAATAGTCCCTACATCTCCATACTACTGAATTCTCTGGAACTCCCTCATTGCTGCAAATTGCGGCCTCCTTAACTTTTCAATCTTTTTGATGCGATTTCTCTGTCACCTTATTCGAAGCCAGCAACTTTCCCAGGATCTGTAATTCCCCCTTCAGCTCTCCCTTTTTTGTGTAACCTCCTCCAGTCATGACTACATTTCCTGTCTTTGCAACCTACGCTGGCACCCGCAACACTCCCTCTATCTGGAATCTACTTCAGTCTTCACAATCATACAAGATATCTCAACATTTTCATCCCAGCATTTTACCATTTCAATAGCCCTACCATTGAAGGTCTTTGCCTCAGCTCCCTGAATGAAAAGTCATTCAATTCCATTCAACTTTATTCTCAGCCTCTTCCTCTCTCATCTTTTATATACACCTTAACAGGAAAATAACGGTGGTTTAAAGAGAATTATACTTGCATTGGTAAACATTAGATAAGAAATGTGTTGTTTTATGTGGATTTAATTTAATGCTTCTGTGTCTGGATGGGTAGAATCCATAGCTAGCTTCAGGATTGAAATACATGTGCATGTGTGGCGGTTGGTTAAGTTCAAACTTTGTTTCTATTGTGCTTAGAGAGGGCTACAACATGAATAATTAATAAAAGGCATAAGCATTTGGAGGTTGATTAGCAATTGTGGTATTTTAAGTTAGAGAAGTGTTTAAGTTTTAATTTACCTAGTTTAATTGTAATAGAAAATAGGCATCATATGGGATAATGGTTAAAAAAAACCTGGAAATTTGGAGTTCAGATAATTAAGGAAACTATGAAGATGAACAGAATTGTCCAGTAAACCTGGAGTTAAATGAACAGAGACCAAGACATTGTTCAGAAGAATTCCGGGAAGGGCAAGCATTGTTCAAAATTAAGAGACAACTGCAGTAACTAGACTTACAGTGGAACAGCAATCTTCAAAGGTAAAACAAATGTTTAATGACATTTTAATACAGTCCGGATCGCCAAAATTAATGCAATTATAAGCAGTTTGTATAGCAGTCAAGAAAAAGAAATTCTAAAGGGGCCGATGTAGGAGGCTGGACTGGATTTGCTGCCAGGAGTGGGGTGGAAATGTTGTTTTTTGGTGTCATTTGAAAAAGTCTTGATCTGATTTTCTGAACGGAAACTGCTGAGGGAGAGCATAACCATGAGAAAATGTGAAAGCCTGTTTGGAAATGATCTGCTGGAATTCCGAAAATACATCCACAAACATTTACTTAGGATTCAGAGTGAAGGGTGTATTTGCCCACAGTTATTGCGTGTGCTTAAAAGGAATTTGTATTTATAAGATCGCTATGGATGAAGTGCACTTTATAATCTGTGTTTATTGTAAAAGCTTCGTGTAACTGTTAGCATGAGGGGAGATTAGGTCTATTGTATTAATTAATAAATGTTATTATTTTGGCGTTAAAATAAATACACTGTCCTGCGACTAAATTTCTCCATGCTTTATCTGCATTAACACATGAGAAGTTGCGGTATTTTGAGTCACGGTTGCATTCTAGATTATTCCCGTTTTGTTATAACATTAACTGAGATCGTAACAACCCGTATCTTTCCTGATATATGTTATGATGGAGATTTGTGTGCATTTGGAAACATTTCAAAGTTCATAGATTCCCTACAGTACAGAAAGAGGCCATTCGGCCCATCGAGTCTGCACCGACCACAATCCTACCCAGGCCCTACCGCCATATCCCTACACATATTACCCACTAATCCCTCTAACCTACAGATCTCAGGACACTAAAGGGCATTTTTAGCATGGCCCATCAACCTAACCCGCACATCTTTGGACTGTGGGAGGAAACCGGAGCACCCGGAGAAAACCCACGCAGTGGAGAATGTGCAAACTCCACACGGACAGTGACCCGAGCCGGGAATAGAACCCAGGTCTCTCGAGCTGTGAAGCAGCAGTGCTAACCACTGTGCCGCCCTAAATTGGAGCACAGTAACATAATTGGAAGCAGTGACAACTGAAGATGGCGGATTAGAACATCAAAATAACATAGACAAGTGTCAAGAACGGGCAGGCAGGCGGCAGATCCGTGTCAATGCGGCGAAATGTGACTTGGCAGCTTTTGGTGAGATGGAAATACTGAACAGAGCAGGCTTGTCCAAACTTCGTGTTTGGGGACTGGAGGAGGGTGGGAGCATATTTCATTTTCTTCCCACTCAAGAGGCCGATGAGCAAATTCTGACCCCATAAGGTTTGATAAAACGATAAATATGACTTTTTAATCGCTGTCACTGCCATAGAGTGGTATTTGCCCCTGCAGAAAGGTGTGGGTAGATTGCAGCAGTTTTTGGATGTTTGGTCAAGGGTTGGGCAAGCTTCAAACTGGCATGCCCATGTTCTTGGGATGAGCATATACATGCCAAATGAGTTAAAAACGGACAATTGTGAAATGTGCCTGCTTCGGTAGCAACAGCGTAGTTTCAGGTAAATAGTACAAATCTTATCGTAGTCAAACAGCAGATCGACGGCGTGTACATTATTCTACGTCATTAAAGGTGGTCAGGTTATAATTACAATCAATATAAAGCACATCGTATCTATATGGGGGGATAACGTTGAAATGTGAAGGTTATGTTGAGCTTGTAGACAACATTTGTTGGACCTCATCTGCAGTACCGGCGAAGCTCTGGGAACCCACCTCTTAGAAGGTTAGGAGACGCTGGGGAGAGTGCAGTAGAGGTTACAAAAATGACCCAATGGATGATAAATTTCAGTAATGAAGATAGTTTGGAAATGTTGGGAACCTATTCTTTAGAGACAGGAGGCTGAGGGCAGATTGAATAGAAATATTCAAGATCACGCTGGGCCTACGCAGAGTGGAAATACAGTTTGGTGGTAGGGTCCAGAAACGAACAGGGGTGGGAGGAGCGGTGGAATTAAAGGTAATTGTTAAAAAAGAAACAGCGGTAATAAAAAAAAGGGTTCTCAAACCAAGCGATTCGGACTGGATTGCATTGACTGAGAGTGCTGGAGTTTGAATGGAAAGGGTCAAGCGGGAATTTGATGGGCATCTGTAAAGAAGCGACATGTCGGGCAATGAGGAGGAATCTGGGGAATTTCATTACATGCAATGCTAACTCAGCGAACTCTTACAGCCAAATGGCCTCTTTCTGCACTGTAACAGTCCCACGATTCTGCTAAATATTTGTGCAGGGGACACAAAAGTTGCCCTGAGTGTGCAACGCCGTCCAGCTGAAGAAATCGTCAGCCAAAACTTTCACCATTTGATTCATGCTTCCATTAACCAGCGCAAATCCTCAGAAAAATTATCATCATTTCCAGCTTCAGGATTGGCGATTGCGAACGTTATCGGGAAGACTCGAGGGTTGCGCCATTAGCATTACTTATTTGGCATCTTGACAGAAGCCAGAGGGTGATTGTAGAGGGTTGTTTTTCAAACTGGAGGCCTGTGACCAGCGATGTGCCTTAGGGATCAGTGCTGGGTCCACTGTCATTTGTCATTTATATTAATGATTTGGATGAGAATATACGAGGCATGGTTAGTAAGTTTGTGGATGACACTAAGATTGGTAGCATAGGGTACAGTGAAGAAAGTTATCTCCAATTGCAACGGGATCTTGATCAATTGTCTCTTTATCAATGGAGACTTCGATTACAAAAGCAGGTCAGTTATGTTGGATTTGAATTGAACTTTGGTGAGGCCGCAGCGCAAGTAATGTTTTAGTTGGAAGGGTGTGATTGCACTGAAGGAGGTGCAGAGGAGATTAACCAGGATGCTGCCTGGGATGGAATACTGAAGTTATGAAGAGAGATTAGGTAGGTTTGGTTTGTTTTCCTTGGAGAAGGGAAGACTTAGGAGTGATCTGATCAAGGTGTACAAGGTTACCGGGGATATAAACAGAGTGGATAAGGAACAGTTGTTCTCCTTGGTTAAATGGTCAGTCACCAGTGGGCATAGGTCCAAGGTGAGGAGAGGACATTTGGGGGGATGTGAGGCAAAAGATTTTCACTCAGACGGTCTGGAATGGGTTGCCTGGGAGGGTGATTGAAGCGGGTTATCCCATAACGTTTAAAGAGTATCGGGATGAGCACTTGGCACACAGAACATTCAGGGCTATCCGTCAAGTGCTGGCGGATGGGGTTAGTGGGTGATCACTTGTTTGTAACGTGTCAGTGCGGACTCGATGGCCGAAGGGCCTCTTCTGCACTGTCTGATCCTATGATTCAATGGAACAGCAATGACAATTTGCAGGTGCATATTACTTGTTTACATGAATTGCCACATAAACTGGCAACATGTAAAATTAACATAACATTGTAACTTGATATAGACAACAAAAGCATATTTTTATGGCAAATGATTGCATCGTCATCATTAGACTTTTAATTCCAGATTTTTATTAAATTTACACTTGAGCAGCTGTCTCGGCCAGGTTTGAAAGAGGCTGTCAGATCTGGCTCTAGGTATTCGGTCCAGTGACACTATCACTGAACCACTAGTTCACCAAGCGCTTTAAGAGAGGAAATCTACTGTCCTGGCCCTTAATGTTACTCCAGACCCACAACAATGTGGTTGCCTCTGAGATCTCTTCTGAGTTAGAGGCCAGCAATAAATGCAGACTCAGCCAGCGACGCTCACATCCCGTAAAATGAGAAATAAAAAAATAATGTCACATTTTCATGGGCATAACAAACATCATGAACGGAAATTCATGACTGCAATGTATTTATTTTTCAATTAAACTGGAAGCAGCGAATATCTCACGAGGTCAGGGCAAAAAATATCGGTAGAACCAGTGACAGGAAAGACAACTCATAATGACAATGGGAAATATAATTAACATTTTGTGTGCAGATATCTCTTAACAGGACAGTATATATATATCACTTAAAATAAGCGTGGTAAATATCACTTAAAATTTGATAAGTGGGCGTTCAACTAGAGTAACATCTATCTCGTTGCAAAAACGCAATTAATTCGACAACAGGGAAATGACACAACTGGCTTTAACTGACGGCAGAAATCTCTACAGCAAATATCATCTGAGACAGCAAGAAAAAATTCACACAAAATCATTGCAGAATAAATCGACTTCAAAAATCCACGCGTTTGCCTCACTGCTGACCAGAGTTTGCATGGTTCACACTGAACATTCTGATGCGCTCTCGGAGCTGAGAACTTTCCACTGTCCTACACAGAAAATACCTTTTGGCATCACATTAAGTCACATTATCTGAAAAAACGCATCATGCCTCAGAATTTAAGATTCTTTAAAAATCATGAGTTATAAACCAACTCTATGGATTAAGCTTAATCCAAAGCGACAAAACTCACGGTTTCCAAGAGGAATTAAACTCTGAATGAATCGGGAAACAAAAAAAAAGTGAAAAAAATGCAACATACCTCATCTCCTGTCTCACAAAAGCTTTTCACTATCTACCAAGAGAAATCGATTAACTCTGGCCACGGCCCTGAATAAGTACAGTTTAAATAACATTCAAGAAAGTGGATAACATTTTGCACAAGGCAGAGGTTCACCTGTTTCCATGGCTAACCATTTCCTGGGGACATTGTGTACAGCCTGAGTGGGAGCTTATTGCCTAGGGGAAGCTATTCGGCGTCAAACATGATTGACTAGGGCTCTCTCGCCCTCGTCTGTTATTGGAGTATTGGAAACATGGTTAACACAGTTTTGCGAATGAATTCCGTAAGAACTTCACAAAATTTTTGGAAAAATCGATATTAAGAACGTTACTGTTCCTTTAACCCAACTGTCTAAAGGGGCTTTGTGACCGAAGCTGCACTCTCCACCAAATCCATGCTGTAACTGTGTGTTTACGATTACGGGTCAGTGCAGAATGAGTTGTATTTTCTCTGGACTTTACTTGACCTCGCAATTTTTAATACTGCACTGTAAAGCGAGTTTTACTTCATCACTCTATCTTCCCGGTGAGTGTTTGATAGTACACGGTAAAAGAATCATTTTGTAACGCCAGCTGCTCAGAGATTCCCGGAAGCACAAAATGTACAATCACCCGTTCATTGCATACTCATTGCGTTAAAATGCAGTGGAATTCTTTCGTGTGGCTGGATTACTGAAGGCTCTGCTTTAATCAATGTGTCCTGAATTTATTCGGCCTGTATTTGAGAGAGTTTGAAAACATTTTTTAGATAATGTGATTTTTTTAGATAATTAGATATGTCTCTTGCCTGCCCGAGACTTTGGCAATATGCTCATTATTGTCTGTGTGTTTTTGTGTGTGCGTGTGTATGAGAGAGAAAGAGACGTGTGTGTGTGTGTGCGTCTGAGAGAGAGAAAGAGACGTGTGTCTGTGTATGTGCGTGTGTGTGTTTGTGTATGTGAGAGAGTGTGTGTGTGTTTGACTGGATGTGTGTATATGCAAGAGGGAGAAAGAGGGGGAAATCAAGAAAGGCCGACGTCGCTGAAAATAGTAGGCCTGATAGCTGTTGTGCACTTAAGAAAAAAACATGATGTTGCAGGGAGAATATTGTGTAGTTGTCTATTCTACAGCCCCACATTATCTACTTGCCTTTTGGTGAAGAAAATGTGCCCTGGTGTTTAATCGGTGCATCAACTACTTAGAAATAAGAGGCACAGTACGAGGAAGGAATAAACAGCAGCATGGAATAGCCATTAACCGCTAATGATTGTATTCAAAAATGACCAGTGATTTCAGATCATATTCACTGATGCAACTGTTGGCTTAAAAATGATTCAGCTGTTTCTCCAACGGAAATCTTGTCCCTGTGCTAAGGCAACTTGACTTGTTCATTACTTATTTTTCTAATTAATGTGCACAGATATTTAACTGCATTCATGAACTGTTCTCTGAATTTCGACTGAGTCACCCCATAAATAAATGTGTTTGTGCAACAACTTAGATCCAGCAACATGGCTCCGACTCTAGCAGAGATGTCCAGTGGACTATTGTAATCTGTGGGATTTCTTCCTGTAATGCAGTAATACAAAAAATATATGACATACGTTATCCACAGAGTGATAAAGCTGCCGGATATGCTGAAGAGCAAAACTGTAAATCTCCGTCTGCTCTCCATCTCAGGATCGGTGTGATTTTCTCCCTTTCGTTGGCACGTCAGACTTTTTCGAACCTGACTGGCCACTAAAATGTGCCTGACAGTAAGCGTGTTGATAAACAAGATTAAAGCAAATGGAAGCATCGGGTTTAAAATCATTTCAAACCAGTCATAGCCTATCCATCCATGCTCTGCGTAGTAACTTGCCTTTGTGGAACAGTAGAAAGGCACATTGTTGATGATCTCATAGGGTTCATTTGTAAAATAAAGAGGAATGTTTTTTGCAGAAAACAGAACAGAGCCTGTTGCAACAATAATACCTGCAGTTTTCTTAGTACAATATTTCTCTTTAAGCTTCTGGCAACAGATGGCAACAAATCGATCAAATGAGAAAGCGATAGTGAATCTATGGATACACGAGTGATGGCGTAAAGAACACTGCATACTGGTGTAATATCGAGGAAAGAGCCACTGAAATAATAATAACTGATCTGCCTCAACGTAACATCATTGATAATGACCATTAAATCTGCAACTACCATGGCCAACAGGTTGCGAGTGGTGCAATTTGAGAGGCCACACTTTCCCCGGGATAGGATTGTAATCACCATGAAATTAACTAAAAGACAGAAAGTGAGAAACATGCTGGTATTAATGAACACAATCTATCTGTATCTCGCCGAGCAACTAAGGCAGATTTTTAATCATAGACTGGAAGAGAGAATATCATATTATCCTTAAACGTTTAACTCTCATTATTCCATTCAACATTTTGTACAGCCTTCATTTACTCTTCCCGTTTATTTGCCTGTTTTGGTTTTAGTGCATTTATGAATACTGTTTTGCTTTATTTATCAGCAATAACTGATCCTCATTTTGCATTTTTGCCATTTCCCATTACTCACTGGTTTAAGCATATGCAACAATTGTTTCATTTAGTCTCTTCTTCCTTGCACCTTACCACAGAGTTTTATTTCCCAAATATCATTTTGAAACCAAATTAATTTTAAACTATTCAGATCACTGAAAAATGTTCACCTCTCGGTATTATTACATTTGGTGCATAAAAAGATAGTGGACACTTGTGTTACTCTTGTCTATCATCATTACTTCAACAGCATTCAATGTAGTAATTTCTTGATTTGTACTCCGTCCGTTAATCAAAATTCTTCTAGATAGTAGACCAGCGTGTATTTTGAAAACAGCCAACATGAACATCTCCACCCAAAGCCCCACATGCCATGGCATTGGCTTCTATATCCCTGCGGTTGTTTCATTTCCACAGTTCTCTTCTCCTGACTGGGCGAAGAGAGAACCAAGAAAGAGCCAAGGTCTCCCATTCAAATCTCTGCAGCGTTAAAGAAAAGCCAGACACTAAATTGTCCGGCCCATATTCAGCCGTCCTCCGAGACAAGCGTCCCCTTTTATGTCCTGCCCCCAGATTTAAAACAATTCAAAATAAAACGCAACCTGTCAATAATATTGGAAACATTCGGTGAATTTGTTGGGGCCACTGGGGATTGAACCATATTTAAAACATAAAGTCTCTTGATTTGAACTGGAAGAGTTGAAATATCTAATAGGATGCCGTAAAATGAGAAAGCTTGTGTTGTCGATGAAAGGTCAAATAAAGAACCCTGAAAACGGGTGGGATATAGAAGTGATTCAGCGACGAAAAGATGTGGGCAATGATGATGAAATGAGATTTGGACAAGTGCAGCAACAAGACATGTCTGCAAGTTATTTCCAATTGCTTACAAAACACGAACGAAGCCAAATAAAAATTCAGGAGAACGGGGAAAATGCTCTGATCGAGGAACTTCGTGCTGAAAGGTGCCTCATCCCTGGCGGTGTTGAGGCAGGAGGAATTCGCCAATTCAGTGGGTTTAAAAATAGGTAGATCCCCAGACCCAATGAGATCTTTCTTGGTTTACATTTTCTGGCAAGGAGGAGACTGCAGGAGGTCTCACCTTAGTTTTCAAATCCTTCATAGCCACAGGAGAGGTACAAGAGGAGTGGCGGGGGGAGGGGGGGCGGCAGGGGATGTGGGCAATGAAAATGGCACAAATATTCAGAAAAGGAAGCAGGAGAAATCACAGCTAATTACAGCGCAGAAAATCTAACATCAGTGGTAAGGAAATTATTGGAAACAAATCTCAGTGACAAAATTAATCTACACGCGATGAAGCAATGATTAATCAAAACAATCATCAAGGCTTTCTCAGAGGGAGGTCATGTCTAACAAATTTGATTTTTTTATTATTTGGAGGATTTGGTACACTGTGTAGATGATGGTAGAGCAGTTTGTAGTCCACATAGGCTTCAGGAAGGATTTTCACACGGTGTGGTACAAATGACTGATCAGGATTAATATAGATTATAACTGGGAATATGTACTTCCTCTGTCTGAAAAGAAAATGATTTGAGGCACATGAAATTTGAGATGTACCATATGGGATCCAGGACAACTCATAAAATTTTGATCCAATAATGGAGGAGTGTAATTTTCTGAGCTGAGGTTTCCCCTGGGGTGCCCTGTAATTGTTGAACATCACTCAACCAATTCATAGACTGCAAAGGAAAGCATTTACTAAAAGAACAAAAAGGAATTTATTTGTTAATGTATGCGTCAGGAGAGAGAAACAGACAATGAGGTTTGACTGTCCTCTCTGAGCTGATATTGCAAAGTAAAATTACTATATTAGGCTGAACATTTCAATATCCTGCCTGGTCTCATCAATCAGACTGGAAAGCCCAATCACCGTATCATGCATTATTATTTTATTCAATAATGTTCCACTTGTCAACAGAATAGAAGATTATTAGTTTATTGCCCATGTAGGTAAATTCCCCTTTTACCTAGGAAACCTAATCCATGTCATTACCAGCGTCCAGGGCCATTATTAACATCTGCAATGTTTAATTGGGGAAAGGAGTCACTATTTCACTGGAACCTGAACCCCCTTTATCAGGTTGAGCGATTGCTCCAGCCTCACTTCCCAAGCACCATCAATGCCAAGATCACCAAGAAAAATATTGTAATCCCTTGTAGGATTGATGTTCCCAAGGAGCCTAGCCAGCCTGAGAGCCAAACACCTAAGGTAAATGGTTCAGGGTCTTTGAGGTTCTCCTCCTTTTTCCTGATAGTTCAGAAAACATAACCTGGTAAATCCTACCTAGAATGTACGTGAAATACTCTGATCCAATCACTGCTCAAATCGCACCCCTTGCCACCAAAACATAATCCAATGCCAATCTGTGCTGAAGTACCACAGTGCGCATGACTGCCACCTCATCATTAATCTTAACAAGGGCTGTTCGAGTATCATTGGCAACTTCGTCCAAAATGGAGCATAGAACCAGAATTTCATGCATCGCTTTAGCTGCTCCATATTGGGAAAACTTTGCACCAAAGAGTCATTCTGTTTCTGTAGTAGCTCATTGATGTATTGGCAGAGGTGGGAGTTTAAGAGTGTGATATATGTATGGGATTACACATCCAAGGTAATACAGTCTTTTCCATCCAACAAGGAGCCAATGATATGCCCTATCCCCACAAATCCAACACGTTTTTTCCATTGAGAGTTGCCTGCTCTAAAGCAATAAGACATATTCCAAGATTGATCATTACTGGGTGGACACAGGCATAACCGGGTGGTTCGATCTACCATGTGGTCACATTCAGTCATGCCTAAGCTTTCCCCTTGGCCTTCCATGTTTCCAATACGATATATCCCTTTTGATTTTGTTGTTGCCTGTTTTTAAGCTAAACTAGGAGCTGGTTTCTCAATGTTATAGATAGGTGTATGTGTGTTTATGTGACCTAACTTGCCTGCACAAGACCCACTGTTATGAAATTCTTTCCTTACCTCTCTATCAACGAATCCTTGTATTGGGTGTCCAGGATATTTGGAATTCTGGGCTGTTTGATCCACCATTGCTAATTCTGACCATGTTAAGGGCCATGTAATGGTAGTTTTTTTAAAACTTTATTCCAATTCAATCCAATCAATGCAAATCCAATTCAGAGTCCCAACAAGTTGGGACATTCCCGATCCAAGCTGACAATACAGGGCTCTCACCTCCTGTCTTGGGCTTGACCAACATGATCCAAGCTGATTGGAGTAGGTGTAGCTCCTCCTCCAAAGCTTGATCTCATTTGCATCTTAGCCAAAAGGCCGAGATGCCACTTTTAAAAATTGCTTCAAATGAAGCTGAAATGTAACCTAATGACTTCAGCCAAGCACAGCTTGTCGATACTACAGCATGTCAACCAAGCACAGCATGTCGATCTTAGCCAAAAGGCCCTCCACCCTCCATCTTTTTTTCCATTGCTCCTTCACCTGCACTTGTTTTACATCGCCATCGGGACTTTCCTCAACTGCTACAACCTCTACAGGCTGTGCCCACGAAGGTCTTTGCTGCCCAATCTCAAAGCCTGTACCAAGGTGTGTTTTATTCATTCATGGGATGTGGGCATTTCTGGTTGGATCAGTATTTATTGACCATCCCTGAGGGTATTTAACAGTCAACCACATCCATCTGATTGCCTGAAATCCATGTCCCTTGGTTATTTGATCTGGAGTCACGTGTATGCTACATCAGGTAAGGACAACAAATCTCTACAGTGGTTTCATGGCAAGATTGTTAATAGAATTTTTGTTCCAGATGTTTTAAAATTCAAATCTCACCATTTGCCATGGTGGGATTTGAACCTGGGTCCCCTAGCATAATCCTGGGTCTCTGGATTGCTGGTGATACAACTCTGCCTGGAGATTCGGAATACTGGCTGATGTTACTGGAGACCCACGACCCTGGCCGATTTCTTTATTTCAATGCAGTAAATTGTGTTGGAGGACTGGCCTCGGTGAGATTACTACACAGAGGTTTATCATTGAAACATAGAAACTGGAGGCAGGAGTAGGCCATTCGGCCCTTCAGGCTTGCTCCACCATTCATTATGACCATAGCTGATCATCAAATTCAATATCCTGATCCCTCTACAAAAGTGTTTTTTTTTCTAATTCATTCATTGAATGTAGGATCGCTGGCTATCGCTTGCCCATCCCTGAGTGACGATTCTCTTCTTGTTCCCCCTGCTCTGATCTAAATGTGACTGTAGAGTTACAGAACTATGGTTGAATGTTAACTTCCTTCTGAAATGGCAGAGTAAAACAGTCAGTTCTCAGGAAATTAGAGATGAATGAAGCATGTTGGCCTTGTCAGAGACGTCCAGATTCCATGAAAGAATAAAGAAAGGAAACAGCTCATCATAATCGTGCTTACAACACAATATAAAAACATACTTGGACCTCTGGTGTTGCAATTCCATTAGTGTCAGTCAGAAGGAAAACAAGAGAATCAATGAAACACAATGTACATACATTAAATATGTAATTCCAGTCTCATCCATCTCACAGCAATCCTCAAACTATCTGGACAATTCGCTAGAGATGTAAATCATATGGAGATAGGTGAACTGACCTGTGGGGAGGTGTCAGAGGGAGATTCCAAGGCCCCAGATCCTCCTTTCCAATGACACAGTGATTTAATTCAGTTCAGTATAGTGTTTGGATGTTCACCATGTGGTCTCCTCTACATTAGGAAGATCACACACAGACTGGGGGATTGATTTACACAACACCTCCATTCAGTACACCAGCCCCGCCATGAGCTTCTGGTTCTTTCTCATTTTAATTCTCTGTCTTGCCCCCTCTCTGACCAGATAAATGTAGTGTATTTTGACTCCAAAATGCATTTGACAAAGTGCCACATTAGAGGTTGGTGCACGAAGTAAAAGTCCATGGAATTGGAGAAAGAGTATTAACGTGGATTGAAGACAGCCTATCACATAGCAAACACAGAGTTGGAATAAATGGACCATTTACAGAATGGAAAGATGTGACTAGTTGAGTACCACACAAATCGGTTCTTGGTTTGTAATTATATATTTTTACATGATAGACCTGGAGGAAGGGAGCATAAGTAAGATTTCCAAATTTGTCAATGATAAGTGGAAGGGCAAGTTGTGATGAGGATATCATGGTTCTGGAATGGGATCCAGATAGATTGAGGAGAAACCTGGCAAATGGAGTTTCACGTGGGGAAGTATGATGTCATGCATTTTGGTAGGAGGAATCATCGGGCAGATTATTGTCTAAACGGAGAGATACTGCAGGTGAGTGAAATACAGAGGGATCTAGGCGTTCTAGTGTATGAATTACAAAAAGCTAACAGGCGGGTTCAATAAATAGGTAAGAAGACAAATGGCATTTTCGCCTTTATTATAAAAGAGTTGGAGTTTAAAAGTAGGAAGTTTTGTTTCAATTTGACAGGGTGCTGGTGAAGCCTCATCTGATTTATCATGTAGGGGTGTTGGTCCCTTAAGAAAGATACAGAGGTGGTCCTACTATTGTGCCCCATTAACCGATGGATGGGATTTACTGGTAAGATCACAAGAGAGCCGAGAAATCAGGTTCATTCCCAATTTCTTACCTCTTGTGATCTTACTGGCACCAAATATCTGATGCATTCCATATCATTTCCTCATGGTTAGTGGGCCTTGCATAATAATTTCTGGGCCCACTACCATCTCCAACCCCAACAGAGAGACATTCCCACCAGTGGAGTTTATAACTGCTGCCCTGTATTGGGGAACAGGCATCCTCAGCTTGCTGGTGGGATCAGAGGCCACTGAGGCCCCTCTGGGAGGTTAGGGCAAGGGGGGGGTGGTGACCCTTGGGCAGTACCAAGATGGCACTGCCAATCTGGCACCATTGCACTGCCCAGGGGCACACCAGCACTGCTCCGTGAGCAGCTTGGCACTGCCCTCCAGGCACATTGTAGTGTCAAGGGGAGGGGCAGGATGGGTCAAAGCCAACTGGCAGTTACCGATGGTGGGGGTGAGGGGAAACGACTGACACTCTGCAAGTGGGATCAATGGGATTGGGAGTGAGGGGTGATCGAGGCTGGGCATCGGGGGAGAGTACAGAGCTGGTCATGGGGTTGGGATCGTGCTGTCCATCAGGGGAGGGGGCTAGAGCAGGGCTGGGTAGGAGATTGGGTCAAGCCCGGGGGAATGGGTCTGAAAGGTAAGTAATCAGTGAGAGGGTGTTTGGGAAGGCTGGCAAATGGAGAGGCCGGTGATCGGGAGGCTGGTGAGGGGTGCACATGCACCAGACTCCCCACTGACAGAGCAGAATGTGTGCAGTTCTCCACTCAGTACAATGCTGCCATCCTCTCGGGTAGGACTTACCCCTCACAAAACCGTGCTGACTATTCCTGATTAAACTGCATCATTCCAAATGGTCATAAATCCTTTCTCTCAGGACCCTTCCCATTAACTTACTGACCATCAAAGTAAGACTGACTGGCCTATAATTACCAGGGTCATTCCTGTTTCCTTTCTTGAAGGGAGGGACAACATTCGCCACTCTCCAGTCCTCTGGCACAATCCCCGTGAGGACACAAAGATCAAAGCTACAGGCTCTGCAATGTCATTCCTAGCCTCCCAAAGTATTCTAGGATGTATCCATCAGGCCCAGGGGACTTATTGACCCTCAGGTTTTTCAAAATTGCTAATACATCTTCCCTCAGAACATCTACCTCCTCCAACCTATCAGCCTGCATCACACACTCATATTCGAATTAAAACGAGATGTTGGATAGACTGGGACATTTTTCTCTGGAGCGTAGGAGGCTGAGGGGTGATCTTATGGAGGTCTATAAAATAATGAGAGGCACAGATCAGCTAGACAGTCAATATCTTTTCCCAAAGGTAGGGGAGTCTAAAACTAGAAGGCATAGGTTTAGTATGAGAGGGAAGAGATACAAAAGTGTCCAGAGGGTGATGAGTGGCTGGAACAAGCTGCCAGAGATGGTAGGCAGGTACAATTTTGTCTTTTAAAAGCATTTAGATAGTTACATGGGTACGATGGGTATAGAGGGATATGGGCCAAATGTAGGCAATTGGGATTAGCTTAGGGTTTAAAAAAAGGGTGGCATGGACAAGTTGGGCTGAAGGGCCTGTTTCCCTGCTATAAACCTTTATGGCTTCTATGACTCCAAGACCACAAGAAACTACAAAAGGTCATGAATGTAGCCAATCTTTTACGCAAACCAGCTCCCTACCCGCCCCCCACCCCCCATCCATTGTCTCTGCCTACACTTCCAACTGCCTTGGCAAAGCAGCCAGTGTAATTAAATATCCCACGTGCCCCGGATATTCTCAATTCCACCTTCTTCCGTGGGGAAAAAGATACAAAAATCTGAGGTCACGTACAAACCATCTTAAGAACAGTTTCTTCTCTGCTGCCATCAGACAATTGAATGGACTTATTTTGCATTAAGCTGATCTTTCTCTGCACCCAAGCTATGATTGTAACACTACATTCTGCACTCCATCACTTCCTTCTCTATGAATGGTATGCTTTGTCTATATGGCACACAACAACAATATTTTTCATTTTATATTAATGCACAATAATAAAATAAATCAAATCAAATTAGATGGCATTTTTCTTTGCACTAAGGCTCTATAAAGCTGCAACATGACTTGCCAATTTTTAAACTCAATGCACAGGCCAATGAAGGCAAGCATGCCATATACCTTCTTGACTACCTTCTCCACCTGCATTGCCATTTTCAGTGACCTGTGTACATGTACACCCAGATCCCTTTACCTATCAATACTCTTAAGGGTTCTGCCATTTTGTGTACATTTCCTATCTGTATTAGACCTTCCAAAATGCAAATGCAAAATGCAGCACTCAAATAATATAAATCAGGAGAGAATATGGGTGTGAATTTCAACCCTCATGAAAGACCACTAGAAAATTTCCTCCAGCCTCAAAAACATCTCACGATTATCCTTTTCCTATCAATCAGCCTACTTCATATCCATCCGGCTACTACCCCTTTCTTTCCAAAGGATTTTTTTTTCTCAATGGCCTGTTGTGTATCAGTGCTTCAAATGGACTTGAAAGTTCCTGGACATGCACAGTTTTGCTCTTATCGATTGTCTCTTACCTTTTTAAAACTAGAAAGCTAGTTAAACATGACGTTCCTTTTCGAGAAGCATCCATGCCCTCATTTAATTCAATTGCGTTGGACCATATGACTATTAATTCTGTCCTAAATTATGATTTCTTTCGAATTTTCCCAGCAGCGTAGTTGAAACGACCGACCTGTATTTATCCTTGTACACAGTTTGAATGACAGTTTCATTTGGGAAAGTGTCCAGTCCTATGGCAGTGCCCCTGAATCTCTGGAAGACTGAAAAATTATTGCCAATTTTCTGTAAATGCTACTCTCACTTCGTTCACTTCCCTCCGATGTATCTCAATCCATTACGGTGTCCTGCCAAGTTTAAGTATTGACAGACTGTTCAATACTTGAATAGAATTAACACAGCTAATTACTGAAAGAACCCTCCAGTGCCTGAATTTCCTTCCCTGGCAGCAATTTCTTCTCTGGGAAAAAATAGATGGGAATTATTTATTCAATACATCTGCCATGACCTGTACCTCCACTTGTAATCCCAAATCAGCCCTACTCAACCTTTTACAGAGCAACACAATGCAAGAGATTAGGAAGTAGACGCCAGAATAAGAATTGATCATGGTGGACTGGAAAAGAACACATTGTGCATTTTAATGTTTCATACATTCCAGAAGGGTACCATAATTTGAAGGATGGAGAAGCAATGGTGTGGGCATGGAAATATATATTGAAACTGTGACAATTGATTGAGTATCCAGAATTATCTGCATGGAGAAAAAGGCTATGGAATTGGAATCTAAAGTATCAGAATGAAACTTAACTTTCATCTTAAAATATAGGCATGGGCCCAGTGGCTAATCTCAAATGCCAATCAACCATAGGTAGATAGATACATAGATAGATAGATACATAGATAGATAGATGGATGGATGGATGAAGGGAGGGATGGAGGGAGGAACAGACAGAGGGAGGAAGGGACGGATGGACAGATGGACAGATAGATACATATTTCCAATTCTCAGAATCCCAGTCCTTCCTCCTCTCTCACTGCTGTTCCATGTATAATGCAGCTACTGACTATATTCATTTCATCCTTTCTCTCTCTTTGTTCCAACTTGGCCACCGTTAACACTTCTT
Organism: Carcharhinus amblyrhynchos; assembly: GCF_965287045.1. NCBI lineage: Eukaryota > Metazoa > Chordata > Chondrichthyes > Carcharhiniformes > Carcharhinidae > Carcharhinus > Carcharhinus amblyrhynchos. The sequence goes on from NC_137330.1 coordinate 5,226,293, forward strand.
TGATTCTTTTTTTCAAAAATCTTCCAAGCTCTTTTGTCTCTCTTCCTCTGCCTGTGTCCCCTTACCCCCAAAGCTCTGGACCTTAAGTTGCTGTCATTTTCTTGAATAAATTAATTATTGCTGTAACTGGATGTTGAACCATGCTCTTCATCTGCTCTCTGAATTTGGACTGAGTCGCGACATAAGTATATGTGTTTGTGCAACAACTTAAATTACACAATATAAATGCAATTTTTTGAAAGTTATTATAAGATTCATTGCCTAAGCCATTTACAACATCAAAAATATATAAAATGTACACAATCCACAGAAGTATGAAGTTGCCAGATATGCTGAAGAGTAAAAATATTGATTACCTTCTACTTTGCGTCTCTGGGTCACTGATTCTCTCCCTTACTCTGACGCTCAGGCCCTTATATACTCGATTGGCCCCTAAAATGCGCCTGACCATTAGACTGTTGAGCAACAGAATTAATCCGAATGGTATCAATGGGCTTAAAACCTTTTCAAAAATTCAGAATCTGGTCCATCTTGGGTGACCTCCTAGGTTCAAATCTGAAATAGAAGGGAATGTTTTTTAAGCAAAGCAAAGTGCCGGCGGTTGCGAGAACGGCAGCCCCAGTTTTCTTGGTGCAAGATTTAGATTTAAGCTTTTGCCAACAGATGGCGACAAATTGATCGGAAGTGAATGTGAGTGTGAATCAGACAGAACAGCCTCCGGCTGCACGGAGAACAACATAGCGAACTATGCGAACACGGGTGATTTCCAGGAAATTTAATGGGAAATAATAATGATTGATTCGGTTGAGCAGGAGATCTGCCGTTGCCGTTGTGATCAGGTAGTGGGTAGTGCAGTTTGAGATGCCGCAATTTCCATGAGACAGATTGCCGCCACATTTACTGTAACACAATTAGATTAAAGAAAACAGAAATGACCTGTATATGTTCCCCACTATTGATGCAGCATGAAATTAAACATCAACAACATCTAGTTCACAGTCGGGTCATCTCAAGCATAACCTGAAATACCCTTCAACTTGCAAATTTCCTGGGAGTCCGGCCACCAAACAACGCCTGTACATTCCCCTCTCACTACCGCCTCCCCCCGGCCTCCATACAGAACCAGGAACAGTCCTTCAGATCGGGGGACCACACGAAACTTGAGTCAATCCCTCGTTCGTGTACTGAGGTTATAGTTGCGAATGTTTAGAAATAAGTTTTATGCTATTATGTAAATATGTTCAAAGCACAATCATTCATTTCAAATGTTATACTATGAAAATGTGTTAGTTTAGTTTTATTTCTCTTGAAACTGGTTAGACACACTGAGCATTCTGTGTCGGATTCTCGCCTTTATGCCACAGCTAAAACTGGCAAGGAGAAGATGCTGTCATTACCTCCTCTCGAAGTATGAATAAAATGTTGCCCCTTACTGAATACAGTGGTCCATGGCATACGTGACCATTGCTCTCAGTAGTTGACTCCAGTTAGTAACCCACACTCATAGCAAGTTTAGAATTAAAAATGCCATTACGTGGTAACACATAGTCACAGGGGTCAGGTGTTCCGCACGGTTCCAACACAACATTTCATGTAATTTATATTGAGACATAGTCTCAGCAACACCTTTTTCTCATCAGTGCCCTGCTTTCAAGTTTGGTTTAATAAAATACAATATTGTGCTGAATACAACAACTTTACCCTGTGAGCGTGAACATTTGAATGCAGCAGAATGCAATTGGCACAGCCAACTAAAGAAATTAATAGAAGTATATTACAGAATAGCTGAGTGTAAGGTTGTTAACTCGAATTAACATTATCGCTCAGATAATAATAGCTGAAACAAGCTCATGCACAAATTCAAGATAAATACAAATAAACTAACACCTTTTCATCGTGTATCAAATTGGTTTCTGACACTTACCAGGAACATTAACTTCGACAAGGATCGTGTAGAATATTTTCCTGACCCATTAATGCGTTGATGCATTTTCTTTGTGAAGTGAATCTGTCCCTTTGAGCAGTAGACAAAGTTTCTGAATTACAGTCCGATGTATTCCCTGTACAACAAATTTATATGTTCCCGGATCTCCATGGAGATACTGAAGCTGTAGAAGTATTCAAATTGTTTATTCTTGGACTTAGAACAAACAGATTGCAGCACTTGCAGTAATTCCCATTTGGGGGAATATTCGAAATGCTGAGGTTTAATGGGAAATCTCCCTATCTCATCGGCAGGACAAATCTGATCATACTTTAAAAATTGGAAACTTGTATTAAACAGCAGTAAAAATGTTGCAATAAATGTCATGAATCCCATCACTTGATCCAATAGTGTATCAGAAATGACATTCACTTTAATTGTCAGTAAATCCAACATGCCAGAGCGTACTTTCAGATTCTCTGTACTCTGCAACGTAGCTGCTCTGTTCAGCCGGAATAATTCCATTCAATAAATTATTGAATGAAGAAAATAAAACGCAGAGCTGTTATAAACCTCCAGTTGGTCATTTGCTCTGTCTTCTCAGTGTCACCTCTCTGCCAGATCATCTGAACTAATCTCCTCATCATTGTCCTGCAAATTTTCTCTTCATTTCTTTATTACATTTGGTTCTGATTGAATCTGGCTTGGCCACAGTCTCAGGCTGTTTTTTTCTGACCCTAAACACTGCCCAGTGAAACAGTGTTACTCTCACGAAGACGTTAATTCTATCGCCAATCACATCAAACCTGTGTCCTTTGGTTTTCGATACGCCATCCTTTGTAAGTTTCTCCCCACAGGCAACACATTCTTCATTATTTTGAACACCTCTGTCAAATTTCTCACCAACTTTGCCTTTTCCATGGAGCATAATCCTATAATCACTCCATGTAACAGAAAGCTAAAGTTTATTAATTGGTCACAAGTATGCTTACATTAACACTGCAATGAAGTTACTGTGAAAATCCCCTAGACCACATTCCGGCACCTGTTCAGGTACACTTAGGGGCAATTTAACATGGCCAATTCACCTAATCCGCACATCGTTGGACTGTGGGAGGAAACCAGAGCACCCGGAGGAAACACACGCAGACATGGGGAGGACATGCAAACTCCACACAGACAGTGACCCAAGCTGGGAATCGAACCTGGGTCCGTGGCACTGTGAGGCAGCAGTGCTAACTACTGCGCAACCATGGCACCCTAAGGCCAGCTTCCCGGGAAAATCCCTCTTAATCAATTCATGCACTGTCTCTAAAACCCTCACAACATTCCTCAAGTGTGTCCAAAATGGGACCAAACATTCAATCTCTTGTTATTTTTCTGAGCAATGCAGGCTCCAGATTCCACCCTTTCATTCGATACATTGATGATTGCCTCACAGTGCTAGGGACCCAGGTTCAATTCCCAGCTCCAGTCACTGTCTGTGTGAAGTCTGCACATTCTCCCTGCGACTGTGTGGGGTTGCTGGGTTCCCTCCCACAGTCCAAAGATCTGGGAGTTAGGTGGATTGGCCATGCTAAATTGCCCTTTACTGTCAGTGCTAGTGTAAATGCATGGGATTAGGGCCTGGGTGGATTTATGGTCTGTGCAGACCTGATGGGCCGAATGGCCTCCTTCTGCAGTGTGGTGATTCCACTAATTGTCTGTCTCCAATTCGCAAAATAGAAGCTGCATCAACATTCTCCAAAAATCACTGACCCCACAACTGTCTTGATGTAACATTATCTAACCCCCATTTTGAAAAAAGACTTTCCTGGTCGTCTTTGCATTTGTTCTAATGATTCCATTTTCCACACACAAATTTCTGCAGTCGCCTCATTTTACTTTACTTTCGCATACCCCACAGTTTGGTTTGCAGAGGTCATGACCATGCCTGTTTCATTTCCAGCGTTACTGCACTCACTCATTGCTCTCCATTCCAGGAACAAGTAATACATGTCATCACTGCTAAAACACAATGCCACGGCGATTTGCACACATCATTCCCTTCATGTTCATGTCCATCTGAAATCAACAATCACAGATTCTACTGTTCCCTCATATCACCTTGCTGCTTGCAACATGCTTGAACACTTCTATCACACCCAAGATCTGTGTCACTTTGCCGCCCTTTATATGTCAACTGATGAGATGAAGCACTTTCCTTTTCAACAATTCAAAATCACAACATCATCGGAAATTGAAGAAGGGATTAAACTTTCTGCCAATTTAGCCATATTTCCCCACTCACTATTAACATGGCTGACCTTGTCCTGCCCTTCAAATCACTTCCCTGCCTTTCTTTGATATTTCTTGACTTCCTTTGCTAAACAAGAACTTATCTAAACACAACCTGAAAGATAACCATTAGCCCAGCCTCATCTGCTCTCAATGTAAGTGAAGCCTAAATGCCACAGAAAATTCAGAGGCAGGAATCAGCCTTCATGTCTATCCAAAATTGCAGAACAATTGATTTCAAAGATTCTTTGCGTTCCACCATGAAAAAACCATCTCAGCATCTCCCTCTCAGAATCTTATATCTTTCAATAAGTGAAGTGAATTCCAAACTGCTTTATCTTTCCAGGTTGGGCACATGCTTTCATACAAGGCATTTACCTGATACACCTTCTCGGAATGATTTCCAATGGCAACAGATGCCTCATAATCAAACTGATCTAAACTCTGTATGTTACCGTATATATAGTCACCTCACTGTCTTGCATGTTTGCATCATGATGCAGACCTGATTTTATTCATTGACCTCAGGATTTGAAAAGCCATAAGTTCATAAAATATAGGAGCAGATTGAGGCCATTCAGCCCATTGACTCTGCTCTGCCATTCAATCATGGCTGGTACACGCCTCATCCTCAATTTCCTGCCTTCTCCCCATCGTCCTTCAACCCATTACCGATTAAAAATCTATCCAACTCCTCCTTAAATTTACACACTGTCCCAACATCCATCACACTTTGGAAAAGCAAATTCCACAGATTCACAACCCTTTGAGAGAAGTAGTTTCTCCTCAACTTTGTTTTAAATTTGCTGCCCCTTCTGCTCAGGCAGAACCTTTCGTTCTAAAATGCCCCACCAGCAGAAGCTCTCTGTCGTCTTTATCCGTACCTTTTGTCAGCTTTGATCTCCCCTCATTCTCCTCAACCCCGGAAAGTATAGGCCTTAATCTCTCTTCATATGACAAACACCTCTTGATTTTTGATTTGATTTGATTTATTATTGTTACATGTATTAACATAGAGTGAAAAGTAGAACATAGAACATAGAACATTACAGCGCGGAACAGGCCCTTCGGCCCACAATGTTGCGCCGACCAGTCTTATTTTTTAAAAAAAACATTGACCCACTAATCTAAACCAATCCCTTTTCGTCCATAAACCTATCCACCAATCTCTTAAACGCCCCCAAACTAGGCGCATTTACAACTGCAGCAGGCAGGGCATTCCAGTCCCTCACCACCCTCTGGGTAAAGAACCTGCCCCTGACATCCGTCCTATAACTACCCCCCCTTAATTTAAAGCCATGCCCCCTCGTGCTAGATTTCTCCATCCGAGGAAACAGGCTATCACCATCCACCCTATCTAAACCTCTAATCATCTTATATGTTTCTATAAGATCCCCTCTTAGCCGCCTTCTTTCCAGTGAAAACAACCCCAAATCCCTCAGTCTCTCCTCATAGGACCTCCCCTGCATACCAGGCAACATCCTGGTAAACCTCCTCTGCACCCTCTCCAAAGCCTCCACATCCTTCCTGTAATGTGGGGACCAGAACTGCACACAGTACTCCAAGTGCGGCCGCACCAGAGTTGTGTACAGTTGCAACATGACGCTGCGACTCCTAAATTCAATCCCCCTACCAATAAACGCCAAGACACCGTACGCCTTCTTAACAACCTTATCTACTTGATTCCCAACTTTCAGGGATCTATGTACACATACACCTAGATCCCTCTGCTCCTCCACTCTATTCAAAGTCCTCCCGTTAGCCCTATACTCAACACATCTGTTATTCCTACCGAAATGGATTACCTCACACTTCTCCGCATTAAACTCCATCCGCCACCTCGCGGCCCAGCTCTGCAACCTGTCCAAGTCACCCTGCAAACTTCGACACCCTTCCTCACAATCTACCACACCTCCGACTTTGGTGTCATCAGCAAACTTACTAATCCACCCAACTATACCCTCATCCAGATCATTAATAAAGATTACAAACAGCAGTGGCCCCAAAACAGATCCCTGTTTCTTGCGCGCTGTACAGACAAAGCATACTGTTCATCAAGAAGGAAACAAGACAGTGCAGAATATAGTGTTACAGTCATGGCTAGGGTATAGAGAAAGATCAACTTAATACAAGGCAAGTCCATTCAAAAATCTGACAGCAGCAGGGAAGAACCTGTTCTTGTGTCGGTTAGTACATGACCTCAGATTTCTGTATCCTTTTCCTGATGGAAGAAGGTGGAAGAGAGAATGTCTGGGGTGCGTGGGGTCCTTTATTATGCTGGCTGCTTTGCCAAGGCAGCGGGAAGTGTAGACAGAGCCAATCCCAATTAATCCTGCATTTGACCCATATCCCTCTATACCCATCGTACCTATGTAACTATCTAAATGCTTTTTAAAAGATAAAATTGTACCCATATCTACTGCTACTAAATCAAAATCAAATCAAATCAAGTAATTTATTCTTGAAGTCACACAATCTTTTGGCCTCAACTACTTTCTCTCATAATGAATTGCACACATTCACCACTCTCTGGGTGAAGAAATTTCTCTTCACCTCAATCCTTAAAGATTCATCCCTTATCCTCAAACTATGACCCCTAGTTCTGGACTCCCCCACCATTGGCAACATTCTTTTTGAATCTACTCTGTCTAAACCTGTTAGAATTTAATAACTTTGTATGAGATCTCCTCTCACTCTCCTAAACTCCAATGAATACATTTTTAACTGAGCTCAGGTACGGACACCAAAACTGCAAACAATACTCCAGGTATGGCCTCAGCAGAACCCTATGCAATTGCAGCAAAACATCTTTATCCTGTTACTCAAATCCTTGCTCTATGAAGACAACATACCATTTGCCTTCTTTGCTGCCTGTTGCACCTACGAGCTTACTCTCAGTCACTGTTGCACAATTATACCAAGCTGTCACTAAGCATCCACCTCTCTCAGTTTACATCCATGCAAGTAATAATCTGTCTTCCTATTATTGTTAATGAAGTGGATAACCTCACATTCATCCACATTGTACTGCATCTGCCTTGCATATGCCTACACAATCAGCCTATCCAAATCGTACTGAAGCATCTCTGCATCCTCCTCACAGCTCACCCTCCCACACAATTTTGTACTATCTTCAAGTTTGAAGCTAAAGCATTCAATTCCTTCTTCCAAATCATTAATATTTAATGTGAACAGTTGCGGTCCCTGAACAGATCCTTGCAGAATCCCACTACTAACTGCCTGCCAATCTGAAAAAAATCTCATTTATGCCAACTCTTTGCTTTCTGTCTACTAACCAGCCTTCTATCCATCTCAAGACATCACCTGAAATCCCATGTGCCTTAACCTTTCACAGTAGTCTGCTATGTGAAACCTTGTCAAAAGCCTTCTGAAAATCTAAATAAACCACATCCACCAGTTCTCCCTGATCAACTTGACTAGTTACTTCCACAAAAATCCATTAGGTTCATCAAGCAAGATTTCCCCTCTGTAAATTCATGTGTCTGATTATATCACTGCCTTCCAAATCCTGAGCTATGAAAACCTTAATAATGGACTTTAACAACTTCCCCAGTATTAATATTCAATTCACCGGTCTATAGTTCCCTGTTTTCTCTCTACCTCCCTTTCTTTGAATAGCGGGCTTACAATAACTACCTTCCAATCTGTAGAAACCGGTCCAGAGGCCAAAGAAAATTACCACCAATGGATCTACTATTTACAGGGACAGCTCCTTAAGAACTCTGCAATGAAGATTATCAAGACCTGGAGATTTAACCACCTTCAATCCCATCCATTTCCCCAAAACCATTTCTCTACTAATGCTGATTTCCTTTAGCTCCTCACTAAAACTTGTTTCTCTCAGCACTTCCAGTACATTTTCATGTCATACCTTGTGGAGAAGCAAAGCACAAATTTAATTCCATAACCATTTTCCCCTTTCTGACTGTTGGAGATCTAATTTGTGTTTATCAGTCTTTTTCTCTTTATGCACTTACAGAAACTTTTACAGTCAGTTTTTGTGCTTCTCGTCACCTTACTTTCATACCCGATTTTTCCTTTCTTAATCAATCCCTTGGTCCTCCTTTGAATTTAAAATTGCTTCCAATTCTCAGGTCTATTGCTTTTTTTTGACAATATGTACATTTCTTCCCTGAATCTGATACTATTTTTAATTTTGCTTGTAAGCCAAGGTTTGACAACAGTTCCCTTACCACTCTTGTGCTAAACAGGAATAAACTTTTGGAGTTTATCTATTCATTCCTTAAACGCCTGTCATCGCCTGTCTGCTGTCCTTACTTTTACTAATGTTCCCAGTCCATCCTTAACCAATTCATGTCTCAGACCATCATGATTACCTTTACTGAGATTCAGGATCCTGGTTTCAGAATCAGCTACATAACTATCCGCCTTGACAAAGAATTCTATCATACTATGGTATGGTATTACAAGGAAGTTACATTAGCACTGCATTGAAGTGACTGTGAAAATCCCCTAGTCCCCACACTTTGGCACCTGTTCAGGTACACTGAGGGATAATGCACCTAACCAGCACACCTTTCGGACTGAGGGAAGAAATCAGAGCACCCGGAGGAAACCCATGCAGATACTGGGAGAACTTGCATACTCCGCACACACAGTGTCCCAAGCTGGGAATTGAACCCGGGCCCCTGGGCACTGTGAGGTAGCAGTGTTAACCACTGTGCCACCGTGTGATGTCTGTAAGGGGAATTGTCTCCAGCAGAACCAATACAGACAGACTCTACTCTCCATTTATGAAGTAAATGTTTCATTGGGCGCGTTTGCATCAAACTGTCCAGTAACAAATTCACCAGCTTCTCTTGTTCTGAGACATCAAAGAAATAAATGAGCTAATTCAGTCTATTTGTTAACTGGATGTAACTGATACTACTAATGATACCTAACTGCTCCCTAGAGATTATTGTGCACAGAAAAGTAGAGTTCACTCCAGACTTTCAGCTTTGTCAGTCAGTGTTCATTCACTCCCTCAGTAAACGGGACAACTGACTATTGATAAGGGAGATTTACTACCCGATTCTCGTAATTGTTGGTGTTCCTGGTGAGTTATTGTAATGTGCATGTTGTTGATCTGTATTAATCCCCTCCCTGCTCTTCCTTTTTATTCAACGGGGATGGCGTTTCTTATGTGACTGTGCTGATGGTTGCCAGAACCAACTTGTGAACTCTTTGCCCGCGCTTGGCATCTTCCCCTCACCCAAAAGCCTCATGGATTGTTGCAACAACTTTTCAAGTTTGCACACAGAGGTTTTAGTGGATTTCTGGACCACCTTGCCATCCAGTCCAGATTTAGGGGGTCACAGCAGTTTATGAAATGGTGTAGGCAGGTTTCCCAGGAGTGGCATTGTGGCACAGCGGTTGGCACTGCTACCTCACAACACCAGGGACATTGTTTCGATTCCTGACTTGGGCCACTGTCTGTGCGGAGTCTGCACATTCTCCCCGTGATGTGAGGGTTTCCTCTGGGTGCTCCAGTTTCCTTCCACAGTCTGACGGAACATGCTAGTTTGGTGCATTGGCCATGCTAAACATTCCCTCTGTGTAACCAAACAGGCACCGGAGTGTGGCGACTATGGGATTTTCACAGTAACTTCATTGCAGTGTTAATGTAAGCCTACTTGTGCCTCTGATAAATAAACTTAGAAAAAACTGAATGGCTCCAATATGAATGCTGTCTCATGTGGCTCTGTGTGGATAAGTACACAAACTGGAGTTAATAGCTCTCAACCAAGAACTCCGTATGTATCAGTTAGACTGTGGTGTTTATATACTCTCATCTCACTTAAACATGCTGCTGACACAAAAATAGTGTTGCTGCGCCTGCCTCATAGTTTTAACCTTTATATGGTGGACAAAAAATTGTGAATAGACTCCTTGTTAATACAGTAATATTTATTTACACACAATAATCACCCACTCAATCAACAATAAATTATCTTATAGAATATCAAGTCCAATACTACACCTCGACTTTACTTTTGTGAGACTGGTGAGTACCCAGGGAGATATTGGTCTTTACCTGGTCTTTGGTCTCCGTAGCCCTCTGTGTAATCTGCTCCTTTGGTCTGGTCTGATACTCTGGCACTGGTCTTCCTTCCTTCTTGGATGGGCTCGCTCCCATCGTGCTGGACATTGCTGGTGGTACTCACCATTGTTGATGTTCATTGGGGAAGAGAGAGAGAGAGATTCTCTACTGCACAGCAGTTGGTTTGTGTGCTGATTTGGCCATTGCCAATCAGTCGATCAGGACTCGATCACCCTGATTGATACGGTCCAATCAGGTACTGCCACCCTGATCTCTGCATGTGTACCCAATGATGTGGAGATGCCAGCATTGGACCCGGGTAAACACAGTAAGAAGTCTCACAAAACCAGGTTAAAGTCCAACAGGTTTATTTGGTAGTAAACGCCACTAGTTAACAGAACGCTATTCCTTCGTCAGGTGAGTGATGAAGGAACAGCATTCTGAACTGAGGGTTCTGAGATGGCTTCACCTAATGAAGGAACAGTGTTCCAAAAGCTAGTGGCCTTTACTACCAAATAAACCTGTTGGACTTTAACCTGATGTTGTGAGACTTCCTACTGTGTAGACAATGGCCATGCCTGTAGGAGCTGGAGCGAGGTAGGTCACATACCTTCATCCTGAATAAGGGGCTGAGGCACCGCTATGTCTGGTAAACAACCAGAAAGTGTCCTTTCTCCTGGAGATGGCCGATATTCTGTGGATTTCAGCTCTTGCAGTTGCAGCTTGGTTCTCTCTGACCAATTTCATTTGCGGCTGCAGCCTGCCTGTTTTAGCACTTGCCCAATTATACCAGTGTGCTCTTGCAAACCACCAACTTAGGTGGCCCATTTGACCACAATAGGGATAAACTATTAATAAACAGCGAGAGTACTGGTAAGACTTGGTCAGCTTTGTAGTAGAACTGGCAATCAATTTTAAATAAACATATGAATATGCAAGGAATGGACGGATATGGACAATGGGCAGGCAGAAGGGATTAGTTTAATTCGGCGTTATGTTCGGCACAACATTGTGGGCCGAAGGGCCTGGTTCTATGATGGAGTAAATATTTTTTAAAAAACTTGTGTCCAAGCAGAGGGAAAGCAGCCTGTGGCCATGGGGCATTGATGGGAACGTTTCCTTTGCCCTGCAGTGGAGGTTTGCGAATGTCTGGGTTGAACCACGAGGTGGCGCAGGAATGTCGCTTCCCAGCCTGGAGCAGGCGAGCTGGATTCAGCCCGCAGGTGCCCGGGTGAAGGTACTGTACAGACTGCTGCTGGGTAAAACTGTCCCCATTCATTCTTTGCAATGTCTCGCACTGCAACAGGGAAAAAACAGTTCATCAGCAGCGCAGAATGAGTTTGTAATTTTCGTAAAGCCTTTAGGAATAAACAGATTTGCAGAAAGTAACAAATATCTTTGAATCTTGTTACATAATTGGAAAGATTTATTTGTTTAGATATTAATTCCCTGTTTAATACCGATCTGTGGCAGCTCACCGACTCTCGCAAGAGGATGCAATTGTTAATAAATCCAATTTTACAGCACTGATGTGCTTTTACACGCAAATAAATCACATCCATGTATTTCACAGTTCGTGTGTGCAGGCGCTCCCTGTTCCCTGGAGACAAACGCGGTTGTGAACCGGTTGAAGGGCGGAGCAGGATTTAGACGGGCCGAATGGCCTCCTGCTATCCCTGAGTTCCCAGTCGGGCTCGGAAGCAACATGAGATTTCGGAGGAAGATGGAGTGGGGGGGGACAGTATTTTGAATTTGCCCTGGGGACAGGGTCCCTGGAGGGATTGAGTGAGAAAGTGCTGTTGGGTTCCAGTGTTGCTGCAGTTGGAGTGCTGACTGATCCGGGCGCCTGAATACTGCAGATTTCCAGCAGCTGCCCCTCAGCTACCAGTTGCTGCCTGTCCCCGACTAATCCTTTGGCAAGCAGCTCCCTCCCTCTCTCTCCCCGTCGCACTCCCTCTCTCTCCCTCCCCCCTCCCTCTTCCCCTCTCCCCCTCCCCCATCCCCTTCCCCCCTCCCCTATCCACCCCTCCCCTTTCCCCCTCCCCTATCCACCCCTCCCCTATGCCCCATCCCCCTCCCCTATCCCCCTCCCCATCCCCCCTCCCCCTCCCCCTCCCCTTCCCCCCTCCCCTATCCCCCCTACCCCTCCCCTATCCCCCTATTCCCCTTCCCCCCCATTCCCCCTCCCCCTCCCCCTCCCCTTCTCCCTCCCCTTTCCCCCTCCCCTCTCTCCCCTCCCCTCTCCCCCTTACCCCTCCCCTCTCCCCCTTTCTCCCTCCCCTCTCCCCCCTTCCCCTCCCCCCTCCCCTCTCCCCTTACCCCTCCCCTCTCCCCCTTTCTCCCTCCCCTCTCCCCCCTTCCCCTCCCCTCTCCCCTCTCCCCCTTTCTCCCTCCCCCTCCCCTCTCCCCCCTTCCCCTCCCCTCTCCCCCCTTCCCCTCCCCCTCCCCTCTCCCCCTTTCTCCCTCCCCTCTCCCCTCTCCCCCCTTCCCCTCCCCTCTCCCCCCTCCCCTCTCCCCTCTCCCCCCTTCCCCTCCCCCTCCCCTCTCCCCCCTTCCCCTCCCCCCCCCCTCTCCCCCTTTCTCCCTCCCCTCTCCCCCTTTCTCCCTCCCCTCTCCTCCTTTCTCCCTCCCCTCTCCCCTCCCCTTCCCCCCTCCCCTCTCCCCCTTCCCCCTCCCCTCTCCCCCCTTCCCCTCCCCCTCCCCTCTCCCCCCTTCCCCTCCCCCCTCCCCTCTCCCCCCTTCCCCTCCCCTCTCCCCCTCCCCCCTCCCCTACCCCATTCCCCCTCCCCTCTCCCCCCTTCCCCTCCCCCTCCCCTCTCCCCCCTTCCCCTCCCCCTCCCCTCTCCCCCTTCCCCTCCCCCTCCCCTCTCCCCCTTCCCTTCCCCCCTCCCCTCTCCCCCTTTCTCCCTCCCCTCTCCCCCTCCCCCCTCCCCTACCCATTCCCCCTCCCCTCTCCCCCTTCCTTCCCCCTGCCTTTTCTTCCCTCCCCTTCCTCCCCCCGCCCCCAACACCCCCCCTGCCCCCCTCACATACCCCATACACAACGTCCAAGGCAAAGACACACCCCCGTATACACCCCTCCCAGGCACACACATACACACCCCCGTGTACACCCCTCCCAGGCACACACATACACACCCACACACGTCCCCCCACACACATGCATACATCCTCATACACACACACATCACCCCTCCCCCCACCACTCACTCACACAGCCTGAGGGACTCCCTCCCTCACTCAGTATGAGCCTGAGGCAGTGCATACACACACACACACACATCCCCACTACCCCCACCACTCCCAAAGCTCACTCACCATCACTCACTCACTCACCACTCAGTCACTCAATGAGTGTGTAGCCTGAGGGACTCCCTCACTCACTCTCACAGCCTGAGGGACTCCCTCCCTCACTCAGTATGACCCTGAGGCAGTGCATACACACACACACACACACATCCCCACTACCCCCACCACTCCCAAAGCTCACTCACCATCACTCACTCACTCACCACTCAGTCACTCAATGAGTGTGTAGCCTGAGGGACTCCCTCACTCACTCACACAGCCTGAGGGACTCCCTCCCTCACTCAGTATGAGCCTGAGGCAGTGCATACCACACACACACACACATCCCCACTACCCCCACCACTCCCAAAGCTCACTCACCATCACTCACTCACTCACCACTCAGTCACTCAATGAGTGTGTAGCCTGAGGGATTCCCTCACTCACTCTCACAGCCTGAGGGACTCCCTCACTCACTCAGTATGAGCCTGAGGCAGTGCATAC